>NW_013620396.1:0-1082 GCF_000695525.1 Brassica oleracea var. oleracea
CAAACCCTGTCTCAGCTAACATGCTTCGAACCTTGTTCATAATCGTTCTGTTCATTCTCTCAGCTACTCCGTTTTGCTGCGGAGTATAGGAACAAGTGTTGTGACGTTTAATCCCTGAGCTCTTGCACAATCCATCGAATGCCTTGTTACAGAATTCCAAACCATTGTCTGTCCTTAGACATTTCACACGCTTTCCTATTTGATTCTCAACAAGTTGCTTCCACTCTTTGAAACTCTGAAATGCTTCATCCTTAGATCTTAGGAAATTAATCCAAACCTTTCTTGAGTAGTCATCAATGAACGTTATGAAGTATTTACAGCCCGCAAGACTCTCTTCAACACTTGGTGAACCCCACAAATCTGAATGAATGTACTCCAATGGCTCTTTAGACGTGTGCTTTCCTTCCTGAAAACTCTGCTTCTGTGCTTTTCTGAGAGCACATTCTTCACAGAAGTCAAGCGTATGAACTTCTTTTCCATCAAGATAGCTACCTTTGACAAATTCATTCATGCACTTTAACCCCATGTGACCCAGCCTCGAATGCCATCTCTTTGTCGTATCAACTTCTGGTCTAGCAACTGCAGCAATTCCCTTTTGCACACTTCCATTTAAGAAGTAAAAACCATCCTTGTATGTTCCTGTGATCACCTGCTTCCCATCTTTAGAGAATGTAACATTGAATCCAACTCCCTCGTAACTGCACGCACTCTTCTCTAACTGTCCAAAAGAGATCAGATTTCTATCCATTGTAGGCATGTACCGCACATTAGTCAGAATGACTTCTGTTCCGTCTGGATTCACGATCTTCAATTTTCCAATTCCTGCCACTTCACTGTGAGTATTGTTCCCCATTAGAACTTTCCCACCATCAACTTCTTTAAAGTCAAACAAAGCTTCTTTATCTGGTGTGATATGAAATGTGCAACCAGAGTCCAGAACCCATTGATCACGAGTGTCATGTATACTTGCGGTTAAGATCATAGGTTCCTGTCTCTGAGCAACATTTGCATTCTGCTGCTTATTCCCTTCCTTTTTCTCGGGGCAATCCCTCTTGAAATGACCTTCTCTGCCACAGACCCAA
>NW_013620397.1:0-1082 GCF_000695525.1 Brassica oleracea var. oleracea
TTATGTCTATAAAATAAATCAATACTCATAAAGTTTGGAAAACAAACATGGCTATCTTTTTGTACCAATCTCTTTTTAATTTTCATTAGAGGTTGGAAAACAGGAATCTCACAAATATCTCTCATAAGAACCTGATTCATGCAAATTATTTTTATATAATTGTTTAAGAGGCCTTATCGATCATGAAATAGTTTATAAAGCCTTATAAAATACCTCATTTGTACTCTTTCCACTATGACTTTCTTGGGAAAGGAGATCAAACTTAGAAGACGTAAATGTTGGAGTAGGCGATGTAACCTTCAAACAAAATATTTTGAAAATTAGATGTTTATGCTATATACATTAAACTTTTACAAGGCCTTATAAAATATATTAATTTTGTACCCTTGTATCAAAGTTTGGAGTATTGAATGTTGGAGTAGGCGACGTAACCTACAAAAGAAATAAGAAATTCAATTTGCCAAGCACTAAATCAAAAAATTTATAAATATTTTTTGTGTAGTCTCATTTTACCCAAGAATATTCTCTTCTTCCCTTAGATGCTCTGTACCAGATTTCGCTTCTTCATCACATATCTCTTCTTCATTTTCATCATCTAGTGCACTTTTTCCATCCCCAGAGTTTGCTTCTTCAGCAATTGTATCTTCTTCATTTCCATCATCTGGTGCACTTTTTTTATCACTAGAGTTTGCTTCTTCATCAATAGTATCTTCTTCATTTTCATAATCTTGTGCACTTCTTCTATCACCAGAACTAGCTCCATTCTCACAATCTTCTTTGTTTGGTGAACCGTCATTAAACTTCAAAAAAACAAGTGAAATCGTTTGAGAGAAATAACACGTGAAATTTGATAACTACTTGGTAAAATTCAGTTGGTTACCTTAACTCCTAAAACATTTTGGATAACTACTACTCGCTTATCCAAATCACGAACCATTTGGATTAGCTTATCAAGTTTCTCGCTGTTAGACATGGAATGATCTTTATTTTTTCTTTGCTCCTTATCCTTTTGATACTCTTCATCTTTCTTTTCCACTTCATCTGTCTTTTCCTCTTCATCTTTATTTTCCTCTTCATCTTCA
>NW_013620398.1:0-1081 GCF_000695525.1 Brassica oleracea var. oleracea
TAAGAGTTGACATTTCCCAGTTTTCTGTCTCATCCGTCATCATGAATTTAGCCAAACTTGAGTGTGCCCTCAGTCTCGTGATGTTCCTGACCACTCTGCTGCGTATCTAATCTCCCTTTCTCAGTCCTGGCATGCACCCCTTCTTTCAACAAGTTAAGCGACCTCTGGAAAGAACCTCCGGACCACATCACTTTAAGATTGAATACACAAAATAGTTTCTAAGACAATGTTCGAAAACCAAGAAAAATTGTTGGATGTCATCATCTTATAACTGGATTAGGAACGCTAGTATACACAAAGACAAAAATCAGAAACTATATATACAACATAAATACCATAAGCTTGTCCTGAATAATCACTAATCGAACACCTTGTAGAATCAATCAGCCAGAGATTCTCTTGCTCTTTCTACTATCAAGCCATCAAGATAATTCTTATACATATAAAAAGCTACGCCCGGGATGGCGAAGATGATTGCGGCAATCTTAGCCACAGTCAGCTTGTCGTCGAACACCACAAGTGCTGCAAGAGGTGTAACAATGAGAGAGAGGGTACCGATAAGGTTCGAAAACAGCGAAGAAACCAGAAATATAAGTGCCACAGCTGATACAGAACCCAATTGCCATGAAACTGATGTCCCGACAAGAGTTAAAACATACGACACGTGACCCTTGTGAAACTCTTCCATCTCCATTCTCAACATCTTCCACTCCCCACTCGCAAACAACCCGATAACAGAAACACAAGATGCCACCAGAGATGTGTAGATTTGCATTTCAAGAACCATAGCAAACGTCTCTTTCCTGATGATCTTCTCGAATGAAAATTGCATAAGAGAAAGCTGAAGAGAGTAGATGAGAGAAGCAAGAAGTGTAAGCAAGCACCCAATCACGTAAATCCACTTAGAACCTCCGGATGGACTGTTTGAATCATCGTCAAGAGCAATCACTAGAGCAGAGACAGTAAGGAAAAATATTGACATGACAGTCCAAAAAGTGATCTTCTCAGAATTGATTAAATAAGAGAAGACAGCATTGAAAATCAACTGTGTGCCGCAAATAAGCGAATAAGCTGAAGCAGA
>NW_013620399.1:0-1081 GCF_000695525.1 Brassica oleracea var. oleracea
AGATAAACAATCAGTCTGTACAAAAAGTTGTTTGCTTTGATCTTCTTTGTCACTAAAGATGCAAGCTTTAGCATTATGCATGATTTTTCGTCATTGTTAAAGCTTAAAGTTCTGTTCTTTACGCTCCCTTCGCTCTCTCCATGAACATGAAAGATATCAATGGTTGTGAGATCAACCTCTTACATCTTTACATTCAGCTCAACTTCTTAAAGTTTCGATCTTTACATTCAGCTCAAAGCTTAAAGTTGTGAGATCAACCTCTTACATTCAGCTCCTGTTCTAGAAGCTTCTGTTTTTGTTTCATGATCTGTGTTTGGAAATGGATTCTCTCTTTTGTTCTTATGTTCATTGTCTGTTTACACAGGTTTCAACATGGACAACCCTCGTTTGAAGATTGAGAAGCTTTTGTTTCTGGCCGACTGTGGTGTAAACCGAACCGAAAGCCTAAGTGCAGCGTGCCGTTTGATTAAGCTCGGTGACAATCCGAATCTTCTCAGAAGGGTCAAATGCAAATACAACATGGAAAGCGAGGCTGATGATTCTCTGTGGCTCAAACGAGCTGATGAACTGTTCTCTCGAGCAAAGCGTAATTACGAGGCATGGTTGACTGTGGTAGTTAGCTTCTTCCCTAACTTGATGTAATTTTTTTTTGTGTTGTTTGGATATGTATTCTGAAACCCTCTTTTGCGTCGACTTTGTCTTTAGGAATCAATTAATGTAGTAGAAGCTGAGAGGAGACTTTACAGCAAGTTAGGAAAGCTCCATTACTACTCAGGGGATCTCGATAAGGCTTTTGAGTATCATCTTCAGGAGCTCGCACACTGCACTATGGTGAATCAGCGGATTGACTCAAACATGAAGCTGATTCTAGTTAGCCTTAAAAGAGGCAAATTAGAGGACGTACTCAAGTGGGTGAATGAAACTAGGACGCGACATGGTCCTCTAGAGAGTATAGTCGCTGCACAGGTGGCATGTGCCCATGCCTTAAGCCATATGGGACTAAGGGAATACAAATCTGCAGCCCTTGAGGTATGTTTCTTCAAGTACACGTAATCTTCATTTTGATTTTTCTAAAATGAAT
>NW_013620400.1:0-1081 GCF_000695525.1 Brassica oleracea var. oleracea
TCCGGCATTTACCTGACCTCTCAGAGTGATTACCTGACTCATACTGATTATCGTACCATCTGGATTGTCTATTGTGATAGTACTTAGACCCTTCACCATGCAATGCGTGTTTTTCCCATCATGACTTTATTTTCTTCGATCTCTTGAAAGTCTGACAGTACTTCTCTCCTTGTTGTGGTATGGAATGTGCATCCTGAATCTAATACCCAATCACCGCTCGACGCCTGTGGACTGGCAGTCAAAGCAATAGAATCCGGTAGCTTTATCGCTACATTTGCAGAAGTTGATGCCTTGCCATTATCATACTTCTTGCGCTAAGGACAATCCTGCTTCTAGTGGTTTTCATCTCCACATACCCAACATGCCTTAGGAGAAAACTTGGGTTAGAATTTGATCTAGATTTGTCGTAGTCTCTGTTCTTTCCATGGTTGATGTTGTTTCGGTGTCCATTCCTATCTGACCTTCCTCTGGACTCCATGTAAAGACCTTCAGACCCCTGTCTAAACCTATTCAATGACCCCTTCTGTCTGAACTCAGCCTCCTTTAGGTATGCTGAAGACACCACTGCATTAACCGTCAATGTCTCCTTGACATTACCACACTTTAAGGTATGAACCAGAGGTTCATATGAGGATGGAAGACTCGCCAGGAGCTGTATGGCTTGATCCTCATGACTCACCACAATCTTTAGACTAGCTAGATCCGCTATCAACTTCAAGAATGTGTCTAGATTTTCTTCTATTGACTTGCGCTCTTCCATCTTGAAGCTTGCAAAGATTTGCTTCAGATAAATCATGTTTGGTAGGGATTTTGTCTGGTAATCCTGCTCAAGAAACTTCCACATTCCCTACGCTGTAAGCTCGTGAATGATCTTCCTTAAGATTGTGTCACTCAAGCATGTACCCAGCAGATTCTTCACTCTTATGTCCTTCTCTGCTGCTTTCGGATCAACCTTAACCTCCTTCACCTATGTGCCATCGTCTTCTTTAGTCTCAGATGTTGATGTTGATTCTTTTCTTAACACGGAACCAAGACCTTGAATCTCTAATTGTCCCAACAGCTTGTACTTCCATAAACCGAA
>NW_013620401.1:0-362 GCF_000695525.1 Brassica oleracea var. oleracea
AAAAAATGTTTTATAAATACAAAATTAGTTTTAATAAATATAAATATATAAATATTTTATAAATATGAAATCATCTTTTATAAATCCAAAAATCGAATTTAATAGTGTTTATAAATATAAAAAAAATGTTTTATAAATACAAAATTAGTTTTAATAAATATAAATATTTTTATAAATATGAAATCATCTTTTTATAAATACAAAATAGTTTCAAAATCCTAACCAATCACCCTAACAAAAATTTATCAAAAAACTTCTAAAGTCATCAAATCTACATAAAAACCTAACAAATAGAACCTAAGAGAGTGGGATATGGTCCTTACATGATTTGTGTAGGAATAGAGAGGATTCGCCGGAGAGAT
>NW_013620401.1:519-1081 GCF_000695525.1 Brassica oleracea var. oleracea
ATTTCAATTTTCGCGAAATATTTGCCCGGTTAAATGAAAATATTCCGAGGAAATTCTGACGGACACTTAAATATCCGTCGGAATTTGCTCGGACTATTACGAGAAAATTCCAAGGAATACATGTTTGGGGTTTCAAAACATCAAATTTTTTTGCCCTATATCATTTCTTATACAAATGCGATGCATACCACTGAGGAATCTTTGTATAGATGATCATAAACTTTGAAATAACAAAATTTCAAAACGAATTGTAAGTATTCCCTTTACCGTTCATTAAAGTGTATAAGTGTTTCTCTTATGTTGTGGAGATTTCGTTCATACAATCGGAAGGGGTTTATTATAGGGTAAGGAACAAATTTTTGACTTCATAATCAGTCTAAGACACTTAATAAGGGTTATATAAGTGTTATTCAAACCGCAAAACGTTGTTTTCGGTTTAAAAACCCTACTTCCTTGGAATATTCCGAGGCTTTTCCGAGGAAAAAGAAACCCTAAAAGAAAAGCCCTAAATCGTCGGAGTGTTGTCGTACCAATCACAATAGAAAACAGTACAGCGCAATCT
>NW_013620402.1:0-801 GCF_000695525.1 Brassica oleracea var. oleracea
GATTACTCTAACTCATAGCCGCAAAACGCTTGATCAAAACAATGTCCAGAAATACGAAAGACAAAAATGCAGTTTGCAATGTCGCTGGTAAGACAACTCCAGCCGCCACTGCGCCTACGGCGAACGCTTAGGCAAACGCCACAGTTCTTGAGAAAATCGAAAACCTAGCCGCCACTCTTCGACACAGGAAGTGCAACGAAACGAGCTCGCGATTTCTCTGTCTAAACGTCAAGGAAAACGATAAATTTTATCAAACCCCGTAAGTTTGGCTCATTACCGAACTAAAGAAGTCTCAACGCATAAGGGTTTTACCAAAACACGTTTTCCGAAAGCTTTTCGGAAAAGTAAAACTTGCTCTCCTCTAAACCGCAGAAAAACCCTAGGTTAATCGCGGAAAAAGGAAGCACATCGAATCGGGTACATAGCTCGCTGCTGTACTTCTTCCGAATATCTTTCGGAAAAAACCCTAGATTAATTGTAGAAAATGGAAGCGCAGCAAATCGGTTAGAAAACCCCAACGGCTGTACTTCTTCAAAATAACTTTCAGAGAAACGAAGTTGGTTTCTATAGAATCACTCGAAACCTAAAACAGCTGACGAAGACTAAAAAAAAAGAAGCAACACGGGAGATTGTATCCCCACCGCTAAAATGTTTTCTGATGCCTAAGATTTCGTAAGAATTCAAGTATCACTTTCATAGTAATAAACTCTGAGAGTTGTTGCTGTTTGTCACTTAAATCTTACTTCAAAAAAAAAAACTGCTCGAAACTTCCACGGATCAATCCCACGGATAAGAGAAAAA
>NW_013620402.1:931-1081 GCF_000695525.1 Brassica oleracea var. oleracea
CGTATTGAGCGACCAAGACACTCGGTCGGTCGCTACGTATTGAGCGACCTAGCCACTCGGTCGTTGTCATAAAATTGACTGACCAAGACACTCGGTCGGTCGTTACGTATTGAGTGACCAAGACACTCGGTCGGTCGCTACGTATTGAGC
>NW_013620403.1:0-736 GCF_000695525.1 Brassica oleracea var. oleracea
GCGACCGAGTGGGACGATCGCTCGGTCGCTACGTAGCGACTGAGCTTGGCCGAGGTCGGTCGCTACGTAGTGACCGAGCGGGACGATCGCTCGGTCGCTACGTAGCGATCGAGCTCAAGCCAAGCTTGGTCGCAACGTAGTGACCGAGCACATGCACGTTTCGATCGTTACGAAGCAATCGTAACGTCGATACGACACGAATCCATGCATTCTCATCTACTCTTTAATGCTATCTCCCGAAGACCGTAGAAAACCTATTTCATGTTTCTCGTCATTTGAAGTCATCAATCGAACTTTACGATAAAAATCGCGGAAAGTTCGTTTTTATCGAAAGAAGCCGTAATAAACGTTTCGGCCCGACGTTCGGTCGTCGCGTAACGACCTGTTTCGAGCTTTCGTCGGACATCTCGATTCTTTCTGTCGCTATGTAGCGACCGAGCGGGATGGACGTTCGGTCGCTGCGTAACGACCTGTTTGGAGCTTTCGTCGGACATCTCGATTCATTCTTCCATAAAACTTTTTCGTAAGGAAGAATCTATTTCGAAAAGTACTCTTCGGAGAAATTCTTATTTTCTTCCTCGGACGTTTTGAATGTTAAATTTGTCGTAACTGTTTTTGACTCCAACAATGAAGAGTAGTGAGTAATCACCATTTGAATTCATGGGTTAGGAAGATTAAGGGTGATTAGGTTAGAGCTAGGATGTTTTAGAGTAGATCATTCCAAAACCTTGCTAGT
>NW_013620403.1:833-1081 GCF_000695525.1 Brassica oleracea var. oleracea
TTTTAACATACTTTACCAAAGACATTTGTTGTTAAAGGTGTTAAGATAGCCAATAGACTTGTTAGTAATGATTGCTTTCATATTATTCAACCAAAGACATTTTATGTTTGAGATATGTTAGTAAATGAACATTCATCTAGACATAGAGTTTGTTTAAGATTCTGTCTAATTTTAAGGTTGATAGTTTGATTGTTCGTTTGACATCCTTAGTTCGAAACTTGATCACCCAAGGTCTAATTCCTATGCCC
>NW_013620404.1:0-1080 GCF_000695525.1 Brassica oleracea var. oleracea
CATGAATATGTCCGAGTAAACCCAATTGTTAGATTTAGGTTTCTCATTAAGGTTGAAATTGTGTGCTGCTAATAAGACTTTTAAAAATGTGTTTTGATTGTTCTTTCATGGTTGTTGAGCTTAATGCTAAAATTAGGATTGATCACCTTCATTTTAGATCTTAGGATTAATTGAGATAACAACCTGTTACCCTCAATACCTGAAATAGCCAGTGTGATCTAACTGACTAGATAACAACGAGAGTTGGTCTAGAAGGTTAGAGAACAGCTTCAAACCCGCTCGCAAAGCTTGCTAGAAGAACTGTCGATCGACGCGACTATCATTGTGTCGATCGATTGTTTGAAAGGTGTATCGAACGATGAGCATCAAGTCACATCGAACGACTCTTTCTTGAGATCAAAAGACGACAGTTGAGATCCGAGATCTAGTAATGAAAACCTATCTGGTTTTACCATTGTTTGAGTTCAAAAACCGTCAAACCCTTTAGTCTAAACTAAGTTGCATGCTTTTCATACCTGAGAATTTGCCTAAGTCTAGCGCCGAACAATTGCTTTGTTCGACTCATCATTTACTGCTTTTAAGCAAATAAACCTCTTAGTCTATCTTTATTTCTAATCCCTTAGATCTGTTGAGTAATCCTAGAGTCCTTGTGGATTCGATCCCTAAGTACTGCATCTGAACCTCTTATTTGAGGAGTAATTCACTCCTTAGGGTAATTTGAGAGGTATCACTCTGCTCTCTCTGAAAAACATCCAAAGCGTGTGGGCCCAATAAGAATAATCGAATGGTACATCCACAGTGATCCTCAGTATCATCTTGGTAAAAATATCCATCTTCTTCTCATTGGCCTTTCTCCTTAGAGGCTTGGGAACCTTGTTCTTATTTCTCTTAGAAATATGTCTCTTAGGTTCTTGCTAAATGATCATAAGCTCTGGCGCGTATTCGGGTTGCTGATTGGTGTTCACTGTTGGCTTTGTTGAAATCCAAGATTGGTATTGAGTCACATTCAATCATTGTTTGGTAAACGCACTCAATATGTCATAGGTGGGTGTCGATCGACATTAGTGTGGTGTCAATCGA
>NW_013620405.1:0-1080 GCF_000695525.1 Brassica oleracea var. oleracea
TATGTATGGTTAACGGTAAATGTTCTAAGATGTTTCCGAAACCTCTCTACATCAAGACATCGATTGACGCAAATGGATTTCCAGCTTACATGCGTCGGATTGATGGCAGGTTCATTGAGAAAAATGGAATCAGATTAGACAACGGATTTGTTGTACCATACAACAGAGACCTCATGCTTCGTTATCGCGCGCATATGAATGTCGAGTGGTGCGTCCAAACACGAGCTGTTAAGTATCTTTTCAAATATATTCATAAGGGACCTGATTATGCCTCAGCTGCAATGGATAAAGAAGATGAAGATGGCGTCATTGACGAAATCAAAACATATTACGACTGCAGGTATTATTATATTTAAACCAATTCGTGTTAGTATCTACAAATTACTAAATTCTATAAATTTATAACAATATATTAAAAATTCAGTAGAAACTCTATAAGCAATTCATCAATCATAGAAGATCAATAAATTAATACTAATTAGAATATTGAACTTTATACATTAACTTCATTTCTCCAATCCAAGTTTGGGCAAATGTAAAATATCAGATAATACGAAAAAATAATAAGATAATAAAGGAAAGTCGTCAAGTTAGTTAAATATATGGTCACACTGAAGTTCTAAGTCAATAATATCATATACTATCTTCGTTGGATGTTATAATATACAAATGTTTCCACAATTTTTACTATATGTGGACCGTATATACCATATTTATTATCATTTATAATTTATTAATAATAGATATAAAACAAAATTTGTATTCTACGCTATGTCTTTGCAAAGGAAACGAAAATACATCAATAATCTATTACTATTAGTACAAATTTATATGTATAAGCTTTAAAAAATATATAATATCATAAATGAAATTTATATAACTCATTTGTTTATAATAAAATAAATACATTATTAACAAATAGAGTTTATCTGTCTTTTACATTTTAAGGTCTACGTTCATCTTTACTAATTAATGTTTTCATATTTATTAATTAGATATATTACTGCATGCGAGTCGTCGTGGCGGATTCTTGTTTTCCTACACATTTTCGTACTACTTCTGTAGAGAAACTTGGCTTTC
>NW_013620406.1:0-1080 GCF_000695525.1 Brassica oleracea var. oleracea
GAGAACCAATTAGTCAAAAAATATATATTTCTAAGAATTAGAACCTTGGGAGATAATTTTTTTTTTTTTAAAAGGGTACTTACCACCAAATACTGTATGGAGATATTGACGATCCTGATCAGAGCAAGAGTCTACGAGAGCGTACACACCAGGCCTTAAAGTTTCATCTACCTCCCTGCAAAATTTGCAAACTCAATTTATCTACTTATTTAGACGGCATCCTATCTATAACTTTGTAGAAAATTGAACAAGATTCTAACGGGTTTCGCGAAAAGGAAAGTGCAAAAAGAGATATGCTGTTACCTTTTGATACCCATTTTAAGAGGACCATAACCGCAAGAAATCCATATGTAAATTGACAAGAACTTGAAACAATGATGTCCAAAGACATACTTCTTCTGCTGTCTTAGCTGCAATTCAGTTGCTGTCTTAGCTGCAATTCAGTTGCTGTCTTAGCTGCAATTCAGTTGCTGTCTTAGCTGCAATTCAGTTGCTGTCTTAGCTGCAATTCAGTTGCTGTCTTAGCTGCAATTCAGTTGCTGTCTTAGCTGCAATTCAGTTGCTGTCTTAGCTGCAATTCAGTTGCTGTCTTAGCTGCAATTCAGTTGCTGTCTTAGCTGCAATTCAGTTGCTGTCTTAGCTGCAATTCAGTTGCTGTCTTAGCTGCAATTCAGTTGCTGTCTTAGCTGCAATTCAGTTGCTGTCTTAGCTGCAATTCAGTTGCTGTCTTAGCTGCAATTCAGTTGCTGTCTTAGCTGCAATTCAGTTGCTGTCTTAGCTGCAATTCAGTTGCTGTCTTAGCTGCAATTCAGTTGCTGTCTTAGCTGCAATTCAGTTGCTGTCTTAGCTGCAATTCAGTTGTTTTACAAAAAAAAATAAAAATATGAGATAAACAAAGTTGTAGAATCATTAAGACCATCCAATCTTAATTCCTCGAAACGAAAATCTAAACTTGGTAGCTTTTTGGTCCACAAAATTGGAAAAAACTGACATAGGTTTACATTCTCAAATCAAAACCAAAAGGAAAAACAGTAAGATGCAGTGATTTACCTCTTTGTAGATCCTCCAAAGAAAACAAGC
>NW_013620407.1:0-1079 GCF_000695525.1 Brassica oleracea var. oleracea
ATCAACGGGGTATAAGCTTTAAGAATTTTGACGATCGTTATTATTATATTTTTTTTGCTTATAACGTGTCAATTGGTTTTACATGGCTTGAACTTGCTTGGATCGGCCATTGAGGCGAGCCATAGAGAGGGCATGATCTATAGCAATGTTCTATCGCTTTAAAGCGGAGAAGGCGGAAAAGGATCTTGCTCGCATGCGAGACGAGATGTTGGCGCGAGATGCTCAACTCGCTCGTGATCATGCCAGGGCTGTTCGTAGGGCGGAACGGAAGGGCAAGAGGGAAATTGTCGAGGTGATGAAGACTCGCGCCTCTCAATTCAAGGTTAAGTACGGGAACCTCAAGGATGCTTTCAACTCGCTGGGCGACTTCCGTGAGTGTCGTGGCTCAGTCGGGAACCTTTGGAAGACGCGGGCGGATGACTACATTTTCGAGAGGGAGATGGAGTTAATGAAGGGCGGCATGAGGGATCATTCTCACGCTGAGACGCTCATTTCTCCGATCGATGGGAAGATTCAGGGATTCTGGGATCCCATCCCAGTTTCTCCTGATACCGTAGAAATCACGACTGATTTTGCCGGCAACGATGAGGAAGTGAACTATCCCGTGGATGCATTCGAAGCTTCCTTGTCCGGGAATTTTAACTTTGATCTGTGAGTGTTTGACGGGAAGAAGTTTTTCCCTTATCTAGTATTTTGCGGCCAAGTGTGGCCTTTGAACTTTGTATGGGCCTGTGTTGGCCGCTATTATTTTTATCGGGACTGGTCGTTGGTGGCTTTGAACCCCTACCGCTATTTGGTTAATATACAATGGATGTTTGTTTGAGTTAATTTGTTTCAAGTGGGTTTGAAGTAAACATGAGTTGTCGTCTCATATTTAACTTCGTTGAGGAGTTCAATATGTTGGTTTGTTCGAGACGTGAGTTTTCGTAAAAATTATTTATTCTTACGATCTTTCGGGAACGTTGAGATATGAACGGAGAGACATGTTTTAGGATCTCGTATCGTTTAGATATCATGTCGTTTAGATGTCTTAGACCAATGCGATGGGTTTAGGGCAAGACTTAGGTTTACTCTCGGTT
>NW_013620408.1:0-1079 GCF_000695525.1 Brassica oleracea var. oleracea
CGATTTAACCGAATCTATATCAACTCTTTGATATAATATCTTAAATATATATATTAATTTAGACAAGCAATCGATTACACTAGTTAAAAAAAACTGAAATAGCAACGACATATAATCGTGGCTATAGGGGAATTTTCGTGGCTATATGGAGATTTTGCTACGAAAAGCCACGTTTCTGTTTTCGTAGCTATATGATCGTAGCCATTTTTGTATCGTAGCAAAATCGTAGCAAATTGATACGACCTTGCTACGAAAGAGAAACGTGGCAAGTTGCTACATTTTTCTACGTTATTATTTGTAGCATCTTGCTACGTTTTGCTTCAAAAAGAAACGTGGCAAGTTGCTACGTTTTGCTACGTTATTATTCGTAGCATCTTGCTACGTTTTGCTACGTTAATATTCGTAGCATCGTCGCATGTTTTGCTACGTTATTATTCGTAGTATCTTGCTACGTTTTGCTACGTTATTATTCGTAGTATCTTGCTACGTTTTGCTACGTTATTATTCGTAGTATCTTGCTACGTTTTGCTACGTTATTATTCGTAGTATCTTGCTACGTTTTGCTACGTTATTATTCGTAGTATCTTGCTACGTTTTGCTACGTTATTATTCGTAGTATCTTGCTACGTTTTGCTACGTTATTATTCGTAGTATCTTGCTACGTTTTGCTACGTTATTATTCGTAGTATCTTGCTACGTTTTGCTACGTTATTATTCGTAGTATCTTGCTACGTTTTGCTACGTTATTATTCGTAGTATCTTGCTACGTTTTGCTACGTTATTATTCGTAGCATCTTGCTACGTTTTGCTACGTTAATATTCGTAGCATCGTCGCATATTGCAACGAAATAAAATGGAAACAAAGTTTTCATTTGTTTCCTTTTGGTCCGATTTTCCTATTTGGTTTTGGTTCTGAACAATATAAAGAAGAAGCAAGAACAGAAAGGGAATATATTACATTAGCTTAACAAAGTTCAAAAGATCCACAAAACATTCAAACATTCAAACATTCAAACATTCAAAAGGTTCAAGACAAGAAACCATAATACATAAACTGCCACATCTACACCTACAATCCA
>NW_013620409.1:0-861 GCF_000695525.1 Brassica oleracea var. oleracea
CACTCTACTACCACCTGCCTCAGATCGGCCTGACTGCTCTACTTTCAAAGGCTTCAGTTGAGTTCCTACCCCCTGCTACCGCACTAGTAGACAAGCCATCCTTCTTCACGCCAAAATATCAGACCAAAGGCAAGGCCGTGGATGATGAAGAAGGAGAAGATGAGGCTGCACAAGCCATTCCAGATGATTCACAACCCCACTAGCTACTCCCATCAGACTCCAGCCAGTACAAGCTGCAAGAGCTTCCACCAAACGCCACTTCACGCCAGCAACAACATTGGAGAGATCAGAGCATCAAGACAAACAACAACATGCTACACAAGATCTAGGCTGCCATTTCACGTATCAGGCCGTGTCGTTGCCAAAAGGATGATGTAGTTCATCGGGACAACTCTCCATCCAACTCTGGTTCGGGTTCGAGTGGTACACACAGGGTAAGAAAGAGGTCCAAGAAACCCAACGATGCAGGAACATCTGGAGCAGGAGACGAGGAGTAGGAGCTATCACCGGCTATTTTATTTTCTTTTCTATTCTAACGTTTTATGGTCTTATTTTCTGTTAATTTTGAACTGAGTTTTTTTTTGGGTTTCTTAATTATGAGTTAGTACTTGTCATAGTTCCATTTAGGAATCTGCCATAACTTTTTCCGTTAATTTTGAACTTAGTTTTTTTTTATTTTTTCTTAATTATGAGTTCGTATTTCTTTTACATGGTTTCTTCGTTTTATTTGGTTGTGTTTTGAGTAGTTTTTAATTCGTATCCAGCTTTGCCTTGCTAAATAAACAAAATAACGAATATCTGAGTACCATTCTTCCAGCTATCAACTGCAGGCTGTGAAACATGGAAAAGCCACAAACATTG
>NW_013620409.1:929-1079 GCF_000695525.1 Brassica oleracea var. oleracea
CTCATTTTGGGGCTTGGTATGCACTAGATCGGAATCCCTCTTCAGGACTAAAAGACGAAGTCTTTATCGGTCTGGCTCCCCTCTCTTTCCCCTTCGAAAAAAAAATAATAATAATAAATAGAAGGATGCTAATAATAGGGGATAAAGGTC
>NW_013620410.1:0-1079 GCF_000695525.1 Brassica oleracea var. oleracea
AATTCAAACATCACAAAAAATATTTACATAAACATTATAATACAATAGTTTAATCAAAAAATACAATTCAAAAAAAGATATTCAAAAGAATAGTTATATACTTAATATTTGAAAATCAAAGATATTTTTGCTAAAATTGTACTTACCTGGCTAAGGAGATCGACCATCTTTTTACGGATCGATCGATAGTTGAGCATGTGGTCGATCCGAAAATACTCTGCAGTTTAATTAAATATCCAAAACATTTATTCCAACACTCAACTGATAGTTTTGCTAAATATGATAACTAGATAGCCAACAAAATTACAAAAAAATATTTAAATAGTAAAAAATATGTTAATTTAACGTGTTAAAATTTAAAAATAAATTTTAATTATGACATGCATCTTAACATTTATATAAATACATATCATAACCTAAATATAAATAATTTAACAACTTAAATTAAAAAAAAATAAAAATCCCGGGCGTAGCCCGGATTAATCCCTAGTCTATATTATAATAGGAGAGTTTTTGATGTCTCATAAGCCTGTCCACGTAGACATATCCTTAAAGTTTGTGGGTCCCATTTATTGTCCGGTTTTATTTGGTCGTATGGTTTGTAGTTTGGTCCGGTTTAGTTTGTAGGTAATATGATTGTAATTTGGTCTGATTTGTGTCTTCAGCGTTTTGTTTCATAAATGCTTGCCTTTTGTGCTTCATACATCCGATTAGGGCTTCATCGTTGTCTTCCTTCCTTACAGAACTCAATCCACCGTATCCACGTATATGATAGCTTCTCCCTAAAACATTATCCATCTCACACGGTAGCTACGTTCATGTAAGCCAATCTTCCCCTGAAAGTTTGTAATGTTTCTTGGAGTTTCATCTGCGGTGACAATAAAAAATTTTGGGTTCATCTTTTGGACAATCGATTTCATCTTCTAAGAAACGTATATCATAGATTGGTGATTTTTATTCCCTAAGCTGTCAGATTGATGATGTATACATTCAACATCCGTATGTTTGGGTTTGAATAACTGTCCGTCAAAAAAGTTGGTGATTTTAATTGTTGCTTTCAATCTCACATCAAAGATTCT
>NW_013620411.1:0-1078 GCF_000695525.1 Brassica oleracea var. oleracea
CATAATCTTCTTTTCCCGCCTCACATAAGAACGTTGGTACTTATCAACCACATCCGCTTATGTGTTTCCATATTGGTACGTCATGATTTTATCACCACCAAAGACCATAGATGTAATTATCAGAGACAAGGCTTTGTGATATTAATTTTGTTGGCAGTGCTTGTGGTGGTTACGTACCTAGATGGAGAAAAGACGCTACCATTAACCGTAGTCCAAGCCGTGTAGCAGCTAAGTGTTATCTTCTTTGTTACTTGTGTAACAAGCAACATATTTAGCTTAGGCTAAATGTTTCATGTGTAGGAAGCATGCAACCATTAACCGTAGTCCAAGAGCAGTAAGTTGCTCATTGCGGAAGTCAATAGGGCTTTAAAAGTCTACACAAGAAGCAGAGCATAAAATATTAAATATGGAAAGAAGATCTTTATAAAATAAAGAAAAGACGGACCTTGACCCAGAAGTTTTCAAATATAGGGGGGTCTGGCAGGAGCTTTCACACTGTACGTACGCTTTTCATCAATCACTGTGACCGGATCGTCGTGATCCAAGTATTCATCAATGAATGTCTCTGACCCAGCAGGAAATCTGGAAGCTTATCTGCATAACGAGCTTCGTATCTGCAACAACGTAATCAGAGCTACGTGGATTTAGCTGATGATATGCTGGTGTGGGAATTAGGGAATCTTCTGAAAGCTGAGAACATGGATGGATGGGTTCAACCACTTGTGTTCCCACCCGTGAGGCGAAAAATTGCACAAGTAATCTAGTGACGCTTCGGTCTCTAGTAGCTCAATCCCCTCATCCTCTAGTTACCATTAGACACTGACTGAGACAGAATAGAAGACGCCATTGACTTTATCATCTTTCGCCTCATGTAGGCACTAACTCTGACCGAACCGTAGTCTGCACCTCTAACGCTGCGTGATAAAGGCAATCGCTCAATAGAAACGAGATTCTTTGAGGGATGAGATATAAAAAGATCAAGTGAGTCTGGAAATAAAGTCGTTATGCCTAGTGAAGTTTAAAAGTATCAAGTGTGTGAAGCATAGCAATTGAGAGGATAACATCAACAATACTGATA
>NW_013620412.1:0-96 GCF_000695525.1 Brassica oleracea var. oleracea
AACAATTTTTAATTTATTAAACTATTTTTTTATTTATTAAACTATTTCCTTTTTTATTTATTAAAAGGTCCCAAAGTCGATGAACGACACGGTCTG
>NW_013620412.1:229-574 GCF_000695525.1 Brassica oleracea var. oleracea
GAGATCGCATGGTAAGTTCAACCGCTTTTTCTTCAATTATTTGAGTTTCAGAATTTTAATTTATTGTGCATTTCTTCTAATTTCTAATGTTTCCCTAATGAGGAGGGCGTATACCAACAAGAACACCGGCCAGATTGTTGACGACCTTGTGAGGGACGTGGTCGACCTGGTCCAAACTCAGGTGGTAGACGAAATGTCTCAGCTTCAAACCGAGGATGACGCTTCGACGGCTTCGACCAACTTGTCCCGGTTTCGAATCAACGAAATCGTTGAATCCGTAAGTTCTTTTTTTTTTAAGTTCAATTCATTTATTTCTTGGTTTAAATTTCTAAATTTGGCTTTTTT
>NW_013620412.1:638-742 GCF_000695525.1 Brassica oleracea var. oleracea
TCCAGGTCGGCTGCTCCTTCTTCTGCACCACCGCCATATGTTGATCCAGAAGTTCTTACGGCTCAGCTGAAGGACAAGGATGATCGGATATCTGCGTTGGAGAC
>NW_013620412.1:893-1078 GCF_000695525.1 Brassica oleracea var. oleracea
TTTTTATTTGTAGAACTTTGAATTATCTAATATGTTTTCAGTTTTAATTTTAATTTTATATTGTCGAATTTAAATTTCACAAATTTTAATTTAAAAAAAAAAAAAATTTTTTAAAAAATTAATTTTTTCGAAATTCCAAGGAAAAGCACCCTCGGAAATTTCCGACGACCTTTTCCTCGGAATAA
>NW_013620413.1:0-912 GCF_000695525.1 Brassica oleracea var. oleracea
ACTGTACAGACGCATCAGATGTCTAGCTATTGATGGAGACCTTTCCAAAGTTAGATTGAGCCCATATTTTGACACAATATAGAGAGTTGAGTTATCTTTCCAATGCCACCGGTTTGAGGTCAATCTGCATCCTGTAGCAGAAGTTATGCAGTCTGCCTCGTGAGAAGAACCTGTCGAGGAGATGAAGGACTGTCGATCGATGTTGCAGCATTGGTGTCGATCGACAGTGATGCCAGAATATGGGCTGAGCATATTTTATGATTGCTGAAGCCCATAATCAAACCCAAATTACCAGAATACCCTTTGACAACCAGAAACCCTATTTTACTGTTTCAAAGCCATTGTTGAAGGCTATGCTTCATAATATTCTGGGGAGAGAGAGCTTAGGATTGGAGATAGAGATCTGTACACCATGAGAGAGGGAAGATCTTGAACTCCCTTTGTTTCTTACTCTATTCTGTTTTTATTTATCTATTGGGTATTTTTCAGATCATCATAACTATGTGGTTTATGAATATGTCTGAGTAGTTCTTGCTGTTAGGTTTAGGTTTCTCAATAGGTTGATATATGTAATACTGCACAGAGGCATCAGATGTCTAGCTATGGATGGAGACCTTCCCACAGTTAGATTGTGGCCATATTTTGACACAGGATAGAGCGTTGAGTTAGCTTTCCAAAGCCACCGGTTTGAGGTCAATCCGCATCCTGTAGCAGAAGTTATGTCTGTTTTACCGAAGAGTTGTAAGTCTGCCTCGCGAGAGAAACCTGTCGTGGAGATGAAGGACTGTCGATCGATGTTGCAGCATTGGTGTCGATCGACTGTGATGCCAGAATATGGGCTGAGCATATTTTATGATTGCTGAAGCCCATAATCAAACCCAAATTACCAGAATACCCTTTGACGACCAGAAA
>NW_013620413.1:989-1078 GCF_000695525.1 Brassica oleracea var. oleracea
GTTAGGATTGGAGAGAGAGATCTGTACACCTTGAGAGAGGGTAGATCTTGAACTCCCTTTGTTTCTTACTCTATTCTGTTTTTATTTAT
>NW_013620414.1:0-1077 GCF_000695525.1 Brassica oleracea var. oleracea
TTGCATCAATCTGAATCTCCAGGATAAGACTCTTGTGACCTGATGGAACACGAGTTGACACATGAGGCTCTATCACAGTTGGATGTCTCTATTTGAGATTGTGGACATCAAATTAAAGAGAAGCAAGACTTGAGAGTAGATGTAAAAGTCAGTTAAAGAAAATATAAAATAGATTTCACACTGATCAAAGAAGAATTTTCATATGATCGTTAAAACAAATTAAGTTGAGCATATATCTTTTTTTCTGGTCATTATTAATCTATAGTTTCTATGAATTTATGTGTCTCAGTGATATAAGAAATCGAAATATCCATATATAATATGTATATCCTTTTCTAAAACCCTGCGAGGTTTATAGCGTTGATCTGGATCATCTGTTCATTGCTCATCTCACATCATAAAAACCTACTCAAGAGGGGAAAAGACGACACATCTCTGACTGTGCTTGTAATTTTCAGCTTAAGAAACATAGTTGTTCAATTACAGAGAAACAAAGAAGTTTGCTAAAAAAGTAAAAACAGATTAATGAGAAAACATCAAGCTAAACTAGAAACGATACCCCAAATCTTATTTGATACGGATAGACATAGTGGTTCCTTTGGATTTCTTCTTCCAGATTCCTCAGGTAGCTTATAAAAGACATGTACCAAAAAAAAAGAAAAGGTTAATTCAGGTGACTTCACTATAATATTTTTGTTTCTTCCAGTGTTTTCTAACAAGTTGATTTAAACCTCTGGAAAATTACCTTTTTAATGAGTTGTGGTGCTGCTGATTCTGCGCTTGTTTCGGGCAAAAGGGTTCATGAACCACTCTGGTTTGTAGGAAAAAAGTATATATCCAATCACCCATCCAAAGGCAATACCAGGTATGAATCCTATTACAGCTGCTATCCAACTCAACACCTCTTCTTCTTCTTCCCCTGATTCCGGCGTTTCATGCGGTGTTGGCGTGTGAATATCTCTGCAAATTTCTTCAAGAGAAGGGCCAAAAAGTCCCTTGTTATCCTCAAAGGAAGTGCAGTTGAGCCTTAGAAACTGAGTGCCTCCTGGTACTAGACCTGTAAGCTTGTTATGAGAG
>NW_013620415.1:0-1077 GCF_000695525.1 Brassica oleracea var. oleracea
CCTTTACAAAGACAAGCTTGGACTCCACTTGATATGGAAGAAGACTTCTAGGAAGTCTTCTGAAAGACTTCTTGAAAGTCTTCTAGCGCATTATTTTTAGAAGACTTCTGAGAAGACTTTCCATAAGTCTTCCAAAGTCTGATTCAGATCTGAAAAACATGTATATCAAACCTAGATCTGAAAAACATGCATATAAAAAAACGTTCAAATGGCTTAAAAACAGAGAAAATGAATGGAATATTATGTTGATATACTTTTGTCGAACACAAAAAGTACATATCCAAGTGGAAGACAAGAACCATCTGATTAAAAACATGCAACAAAAAAGATAGATTAGTGAGAAAGACATGAGACAAAAATGAAAAATTCATATAAAGTTTGGTATTTTCAAGTCAAAGAAATTAGAGTGGGTTTGGAGAGTTTTAGTTTGGAAAAAGGGTTAGAACTTTATGCAACAGGAGGTTATCAAATGAAGAAAAATCAGACATAAAAACTTATCAAAAACACTCAGATCTGTTATGAAAAGAAGACAGAGGAGAAGACAAACTTGCATATCCAAATCCAGATCTGAAAAACATGCATATCCAAAAACGTTCAAATGGCTTAAAGACAGAGAAAATGAGTGAAAGATTAGATAGATCTACATTTATAGAACACACAAAAATATGTATCTAAAATTAATAAATCTACCTTTAAATGAGTGGAAGATGAGAACCTTGTGATGAAAAACCTGCAAAAACAAGATAAATTAGTGAGAAAGACATGAGACAAAAATAATAAATTGATATAAAGTTTGGTGTTTATAAGTTCAAAAGATTAAAAAGAGGCTGGAGAGTTTTAGAATAAAGAACATTAAATATTTGTTGCAGCCATTTGAGAGGATGAGAGAGAATGTGTAATTTTTCTTATATAGGGAGACAAAAATTAGAATAAGGTTAAATATTTTCGATTCAGAAGACTTCCTAGAAGATTTACTTGTAAGTCTCCCATAAAACTTCAATATTTTTAGCGGGAAACTAAAATATTTTAGCGGGAAACTAAATATTTTTAGCGGGAGTTAGATAACTTTCAGAGAAG
>NW_013620416.1:0-1077 GCF_000695525.1 Brassica oleracea var. oleracea
AGAGTAAAAATGTCATTTTCGGAAAGAAAAAAATTTGATGGCATTTTTGTGAATTATATGAACTTGTAGGGTGAATAGGGCAAAACCAACTTCCAAAAAAAAAGAGGTTAGTTTTGTGTTTGACTTTGAGTTCTAGGTCAGTTTTGCAAAAAACACTAAAACATAACCATTAAAGTTCATTTTAATAATATGTGAATTGACTTATTAAATACAGACTCTTTGTGGAAGCCCCCTTGGTCCAGTGGTTTGACCAAGAGTTCATTAATGCTTCTATATCAGGAGATCTAGGTTTCATTTCCCGGAAAAGGTGGAATTAAGCGAATTAAAGGAGAAAATGCTTACAAGAGATCTACAACATGGCGCAAGAAATACCGTCAAGCGTGGATCCGATAGGGCGACTCAGGTGATGCAGTCAGGCGTGAATCCTCGTACAACAAGTAGAATTGTAGGCTGTAGAATCGTCTGTAATATTTCTCATAGTTGTAATAACATAATTATCCATAGTTAAAAAAAAAATACATACCCTTACAATATTTTGTATAAATCGAATATTTATCGACTTTGTCAAATTAACTATGTGATACAGACAGTGTACTACTTATTGCTAATCTATACAAATTTAAAAATAACTAACAAATAAAACATATTTTATTTTTATTTAACGGAGATGTAAGATTTGTGATCAAACTAAAAATAACATATTTGATTTTTATTTAACAAATAAAACATATTTGATAACTAAAAATAACTAACAAATAAAACATAACAAATTACAATGAATATGTTTAACATTGTAAAATTATAATTTTAAAATAAAAAATAATCCCGCGCTTAAAAAGCGCGGGTCAAACTCTAGTGTTTAGTTAATCTTGGACTTTTTATCCAGATCTAAAAAATGGATTAGTTCTGAAAATATTTGATTTGAAACTGTACCAAAAATTTATAAATATCTAGTTGGATCCAAAATTCCATACCGAAAGAACCCGAACCGAAACCGATCTGATTAGACTCGGACCCGAATAGATAGTACTTGGTAATAGGGTTTTTGCCTATTGCAAATGTTGTAGTATAGTGGGG
>NW_013620417.1:0-1077 GCF_000695525.1 Brassica oleracea var. oleracea
TGATGGTGATTGATCACTCCAAGCTTCCTCTGGTGTCATACCTTGTACGGCAGAGGTGGGGCTTCTATTCAAGATGTGCACACTCCAGTTTGTTGCTTCTGGCCAGAACCGTTTTGGGACTTTCTTCCCAACCAACACACTGCGAACCATGTTGAGAATGGTCCTATTCTTTCTCTCAGCAACGCCGTTTTGCTGTGGCGTATAAGCTGTGGTGAGTTGTCTCCGAATGCCACTGCTCTCACATAGCTCCTTGAACTCATTTGAATTGTACTCACCACCTCTGTCTGTCCTCAAGCACTGAATCTGCAAGCTGGTTTCTCTTTCTACACGAGCCTTAAACTTCTTAAATGCATCAATAGCCTCAGATTTAACAGAGAGAAACTCAACCCAACATTTTCTCGAGAAATCATCAATGAACGTGATGATATACCTCTTTTGGCTGTTGGACTCAGGAGTGATTGGTCCACACAGATCAGAGTGGATCAGTTGAAGCTTTTGAGAAGCTCTCCAGTTACTCTTCTTGGGAATGACTTCTCTCTGTTGCTTTCCAGTGATGCAGTTGTCACACAGCTTGCTTGGTGCCTTTATCTCAGGTAAGCCACGTACCATGCTCCCAGACTTCAGTGTCTTCAATCCTTTGTAGCTCAGATGACCATATCGACAATGCCACAAGTACGATGTGTCCTCTGTAGCAGTTTTGAAGCATCTGGATTCTTGAGACATCATCTTGGCCGTGACTACAAACATCTTGTTGGCAGTCATTTGAGTTTCCATGATTAACCCTTTGGCTGGATGATAGAGTCGACATGCTCCATCTTGTATAACAAATGAGATCCCCTTCTCTGCTAGCTGTCCAACGCTAATCAGATTGTTCTTCAACTCAGGAATGTAGTACACATTTGTTATAATGTGTGGATCACCTTTGATGAGCATTCTGACATTTCCTCTCCCCATGACATCCATCTTCGAGTTGTTACCAAGCTTAACATGGTGTTTGTACTCCTCATCCAAGTTGCTGAACCATTGCTTTTCTCCACTCATGTGATTGCTACATCCAGAATCGAGAAACCACACCTG
>NW_013620418.1:0-176 GCF_000695525.1 Brassica oleracea var. oleracea
CACAAAGGGTCCTCACCAAAGCTCAGAAGAAGGTGATTTCCAAGTTCGGAAAATACCTAAGTGATATTGGACTTAAGCTTCCAGCGATTTCGGGTATGCGTGAGGCTCATGTCCAAATGATGCTCATCAAGGACATTGTAGACCACCAAGCAGAAGTAGCAGAGCTTCTCAACATC
>NW_013620418.1:239-571 GCF_000695525.1 Brassica oleracea var. oleracea
ATAAACTAGAATCCCAAGGGAAGTTCACCTTGTCTTGCTCCCTTGGTAAGCTCACCTTTGATGATGCCCTTGTTGATTCTGGTGCAAGTGTGAATGTGATCTCAATGGAGATGGTGAAGAGTCTTGAGATTGAACACATGGAGCCAGATACTTCCTCTCTCACGTTTGGGGATTTCTCTTCTACTACCCCTATTGGTCTCATAAAGGACTTCCCTTTGAAGATTGGATCTTGCACCATCCCTATAGACCTCACTGTCTTGAAGATGGCAACTGAAAAGAGAGTTCCATTGATCCTGGGCACACCATTCCTTACTACTGTGGGTGCTTGCATC
>NW_013620418.1:777-1077 GCF_000695525.1 Brassica oleracea var. oleracea
AAGGAGGTGAGTCGAGCCACAAAGGCTGCTTATGACAAGAAGGCCACAAGGACTCATCAACTCCAAGATGATCCAACCAAGCTTCAAGAGCGTCTCTCTCTCAGGTCCTCACCATCACTCTTGAAGGTGGGAAGGATCCTCCTTCTCCACTTTCCATTTGAGGTACCACTCCACCACCTTTCCATTGTATATACCAGTTTTTCTTTGCATTTATCTCACTTTTAGGTATCTCTTTCAACCTACTAACACAGAGTGTGTGAACTAAGTTTGGGGGAGGTACCAAGTATTTGATCATGTTTT
>NW_013620419.1:0-1077 GCF_000695525.1 Brassica oleracea var. oleracea
TCGGTCGCTACGTAGCGACCGAGCACGCACACAGGTCGGTCGCTACGAAGCGACCGAGCACGTAGCAACCGAGCTCAAGCCAACTCTCCACTCGCTACGTAGCGACCAGTAAGGCCTAAAAAGGGTCCTCCTTTACGTTCTCTTTTGAATCCTCATCGTAACGCTTTTCGTTTCGTCTCAATCGGAGTTTCCGTTGAGATTTTACGTCGAAAACAAGTAGGACTCTTCTTGGCTTACTTCTACTTGCTACATAGCGACCAGTAAGGCCTAAAAAGGGTCCTCCTTTACGTTCTCTTTTGAATCCTCATCGTAACGCCTTTCGTTTCGTCTCAATCGGAGTTTCCGTTGAGATTTTACGACGAAAACAAGCAAGACTCTTCTTGGCTTGCTTTCATTCGCTACGTAGCGACCTGTCAGACCTCCAGCTCGCTGCATAGCGAATTGTCAGGCCTCAAAAAGCTCCTCCTTTGTGTTCTCTTTTGAATCCCGATCGAAACGCTTTTTGTTTCGTCTCAATCGGAGTTTCCGTTGAGATTTTACGACAAAACCAAGTAAGACTCGTCTAAACTCCTTCGCTTGCTCCTACTCGCCCTTACCTCCATCTTTGTGTTCTCCTTCAAATCTCGATCGAAACGTCTCTCGTTTCGTCTCGATTGGAGTTACCATTGAAACTTTGCGATAAAAAAACCCGCAAAGACTAGTTTTCTCGCGTGGATTCAGATTAATCGTATAATACGGCAACGGTTAACTTAACACCTTAGCCGCCTCAACTATACGATTAAGTTGAACCTTTTTATTGACTTCGTATCAGTCAAGTTAGGAAGATAAATGTCAAATTTCAAAGGATAAACACCAATATTGAAAAAGGCGAACATACAAAAGAAGAGGAATGGGAAATGTGCAAGCAAAACTGAGAAGAGACAAAACTGCATCTTCGAGAGAACTAAGGTATTTGCGACTTGAAATTTTTGAAATCAGACTTGGAGGTTGCGTAGGAAATTACTAAGAAATAAAAACACCTTTGAGACTACCATAGAACTTTAGGGAACGTAAAACCTTGGTGGATAGTCTAGCGAA
>NW_013620420.1:0-1076 GCF_000695525.1 Brassica oleracea var. oleracea
AAAGAATAAAATTGATAAGATTATACTAAAGATTAAGAAAATGATGATACAACTGCAGGGTCGAGATATTAACTCTTTCTTTAACTCAAAATACGTCCCGTAGCGAAAGTAATGAGTCACGTGATACATCTGCAAAAAAATCTTCTGATTTGCGTCACTCTATCAGAAGCCTGATCACTCTATCAGAAACCTGGCGAAACTAGTTTTGTATATACTCTCAGACTCAAAATAAAATTAAATAGAAAGATAAAAACAAAATATGGAAGATTGTATGTTTTCTATCAGTTCTTTGCTACACAAGTGCTCCTATTTAAATGGAGAAAGCGTAACACCTTGTGAAATCATGGAGACCACTAACGTACCAATGCTTTCAATTATAGCAAAGGAATTTAATTTCCATGACTCATTGTACGTTAGATATCAAAGTCATAATGCATATTTGACCAGATCAAATACACCATATACTTTACTAGGTTTATATTTTTATATTTAAGAAACATAAAAAATATTTTATGAATAAGATTTAAAACAGGTTAATTGATATAATATCTAATTAACATATTAAATCTAAAATCAAACTCAAATATCCAAAGTGAATCATTTGCTAAAATTCTATATTAGCCAAACTAAAAGCTTTGCAAACTTTGCATGTCATTCACTTTGGACCTCCATTTCTCATTCAACACAACTCCGATTTTGACCAACAAATACACTAACTCATAGTGTTCACGGTGACGATTATATCGTGTCCAAATTCTGATCCTTCCGACAGACGTTTCCGTCGAAAAACTTATAGGAAAAATGGTCTACACCACTTTGTCAAAAACGAGTTCCAACATTTTGTATATTGAGGGTTATTTCCTTCGAATCTTATTTGAATCGTACTTTCTTTTTGTCTGGCACTCAGGTATTGAATTTCCTAATATATATTTCTTGGATCTATCGTGTAGGAGCATAATTGGGAGTTCTTAGGATGGAGTTTGGAATATAAATATTTAAGAGCCGTTTCTTAATTTTTTTAGTCTTAAACGGTTTCTTATATTCCGCAAAAAATTCCACCCTAAGAACCTTCCATT
>NW_013620421.1:0-1076 GCF_000695525.1 Brassica oleracea var. oleracea
TTTCTTCAAGTACACGTAATCTTCATTTTGATTTTTCTAAAATGAATTTACATCATTTGTCTTCTGAATGTGCATGTAGTTCTTAGATGTGGATTGTGTTGCACTTGGAGATACATTTGACCAAGTCATTCTCCCTCACGATGTTGCCACGTATGGAGGTTTGTGTGCGCTTGCCACATATGATCGATCTGAAATTCAGGTATTTATTTTTAGCTTTTCGTTATGTTACTTATTCCACCATCATTTATTTATTAACGTATTTATCAATGTGGACGGCAGCAACGAGTCTTTGAAAACGACCACACATGGAGAGCCTTAGGACTAGCACCGGAAATAAGAAAGATTATCGAGGATTTCCATAGAGGGTAACGTTTTAAACTTTTGGGTTAACATAACTATGCTTACACGCACGTACTTTATAATAGGAATGTTCTGACCAACTTTATTTGTTTTTATTTGCAGCCGCTATGCTGCGTGTCTGGAGCATCTTGAAACTATCAAGAAAGCTCTACTGTTGGATATGTACGTTTCCCGACATGTCGAGTGGCTGCTTGGTCAGATTCGTGAGAAGGCTCTCCTGGAATACGCACGACCGTTTGCATCTCTCCGTATGTCCACCATGGCAAGTCAATTCAGAAGCAGCGTCCCTGACCTAGAGGAGGAGCTCATGGCCTTGAACAAGAAAAACAAGCTAGAGGTATGTTCCCTGATTCTTTTGTCTTCCAAATATTTTTTCATTTCGAAGCCTTGAAATATCTCTCTTTGTGTTTGAATCCTTTACAGGCGTGCATTGATTCTCAGACTAAAGTACTTTACAAGAATGCACATTTCCAGCCCAAGAAATGATGGTAAAGACTCAACCTAGCTCCGTTAAGATGACTGAGCGGCTAGAAAACCTTGAGATTATGCTTCTCTAGACTTTGTCTCTTTGTCTGATTCTGCTACATGTTTGTTTTATGTCCACTGACACCTTTTCAGAAAAGACACTCCACCATATAATAACATATGTTGGTATGTTTTTCATGCTTAATTACGGTTTAGTGTGTGACACATGAAATTAAAAAAAAAAAAAAAAA
>NW_013620422.1:0-1076 GCF_000695525.1 Brassica oleracea var. oleracea
ATTACTCGTCTCACCGCTTCTTCGAATCCACCCGTTTTCTTTTTCTCTCTAGCTACGAAAACCGGAGCTAAACCTTTCCTGTCCGGTCTGATTGTGGTACGGAAACCGTAGTAGAGGCGATGGCCTAAGAGATTGTTGGCGAAGTTGCTCGGCCCATCGTACGTTGGCATGAAAATGTCGGACATGAGACAAACCATGTAATCAACAGCTGATCCTATTAATCCTTGTGAGTTTGGTGACAGCTCCTCGGAAGAAGGGTCCACCGAGCTATGGTTGTCAAGCCGTGGGAATAAGGTTCGAAACGGTTTCATGAACCGTTCCCCGCCGAATAGTTCGCCAGCTGCTAGGTATATCCTTGTGGAGTTGTCGAATCTCATTGCTCGTAATATAAGACCTACCTGTGCACCCACCCACAAGTATCAACCAAAATGTCAAATGTTGCATTTTCTAAAGATAGTACAAAGGAGTAACCTCCTCAGGGGTCAGTGGACACTTCCCGATAGCACGTCTCTCGTTGTAGATAAGCCTTTTCTCTGCGAAATTTTCTTTACGGTACTTCTTAAGTGTCTTCTGTTCCTCAGGGTTGAATATGTCAAAGCACCTGCAGATAATAGTTCCCATGTTGCTGATGTGTATATAAGATGATAATACAAAGGCAGCCAAAGTCTTTGAAAAGGAGCATACCCTAAGAATGCCAACATATCCATTTCGAAACGAAGATGGATGGACATGAAGTGCCCGTGTGATCGGAGTTTGTCAACAATCGAATCACTCAACTTCATGATGTGTAGCTTGAATCTCAAAGCGTGGTAGTTCACTCTGCACCTTAACCGTTGATATTCAGGATTGTCAATTTCCTCTGCCAACCGATGTGAGAAAGGTGTAAGGTAGATAGCGCTATGTTGTGTCATAGCCTTTAGAGCAGTTGTAAGGTACCAATCAATAGGAGCATCTCTAGGAACACAAAAGTATATAATCTTTACTTTCAGACTTCATGCTTATATGAAAACAAAAGCTTTTCTTTATGTTTGTTACCTGAAAAGCTTTTATCTTCTTGTGAACATCGGGGATCATTC
>NW_013620423.1:0-1076 GCF_000695525.1 Brassica oleracea var. oleracea
AACTAGCTCCATGCCTGATCGAAACACCGGTGGGAGCACCCGTTTGCGGTACGTGAAATAATTAGATCAGAAAATATATCTTCTCTTCCTCACTGTTTCTTGGTGAAGATGAACTCTTTTATTTCTCTCCGACCTCAAAACTATGTTGTACAAAGAACCATAATGACATTGCTTCTATGCTGCTACAAACTCCATGTTGGCATCCAGCCCTGGCAATTTGGTAAATTTACAGTATTTACCAAAACTATATTTCACATCCACCTTGTGTGCTTTCTTGTTTCCACATCCAACAATAGTTGTTAAGACTATACACACACAAACTCACATATATATAGTGTGTGTAAGCATGTCTTTGCACGTAAAAGTGATTACACACGCAGTTAACAGCTATCAAAGCATCATCGACGTCAAAGACAGATGGCGTCCATAGTGATGTTCGTTAGAGCATTGATGAGTTGCCGTCTTACTCTCAAGGAGGAGCCGACGGCGGCGGCTTCTTTGTCAGCTATGAAACTTTACAGAAATGTGCCCGGAGACGAGGCGAGGAAGAGTGTCTCGGTGGTTGATATATGGCATCGCTGCAAGCATCACTAGTTTACTATCGAAACTACGTGTGGGCCTAATGATATGGATGAAGGATCTTACTGGAACATCGTCAAGAATCAATTGTTGATGTAAGTTTGTGAAGCGTATGTATAAATAATGTGAATCCTGGCATAATATAATGTTTTATATTGTTACTTATCAGTGGATCGACCATGCTTATGTCGCATGAGGTATATGAGTGAACTACCAAATTGTAGTTCTGCTTAAATATATTGAGTATTCTTATATCAAAATTAATAAATCATGTGTTGTGACAATTTGAAACCAAGTTGGATAATGAGAAGATCAATTTTATGAAAGTTGATATAAAATAGATGTTGATTATTTTTTACCGAAATGTTGATTTTTATGGTATATATATATGATCCATGCCGGCATGTGATTGTGTAAGTAACTATGCCTAAGCCTAACTAACTATAATTAATAGATTTGTTATAAAAGTAATGGAAAAGTCTATCTTTATTCATAAC
>NW_013620424.1:0-188 GCF_000695525.1 Brassica oleracea var. oleracea
TACCAAGGATCGGGAGCGCTACATGACGGGTTAACGGCCGATCCACCCAAGGTCACGAATAGTGCAATTCGTAACTAGGCCAGTCTGCCTGCTAACACGTCCCGTCAGACCAAAGCCTAAGGCTTCTCAACCCGTACCCCAATCTGACGTTGTGTTAGCTTGGACAAGCTAATATCAGAAACAACAAG
>NW_013620424.1:271-1076 GCF_000695525.1 Brassica oleracea var. oleracea
CAAAAAGATGCAAATCTACACCAGCCAGCCTAGCCTCCCGCGACCTCTACAAGCTCGCTACTGGTCACCTGAAACAACAACGAGTGAGAAGTGAGTAATCTAGCATTACTCAGCGAGTTACAATCCCCAACTAACAAATACAACCCCTCGCTATCCCACCCCAAACAATCTAAAGCGAGAAGTTAACCTAACAACACAATTCAATAACAATAAGCAATATGAGAAATACGCAGCGGTAAACGATAGCAAGATAACTAGCATTATGCTAATTACAAGCTCATCACCAAACTCAAACTCGACTTAAACCATGGTTCAATAACCCAAAACACGATATAATATATATAACAAACTCGGGCCCTGGTGACGTTATGTTCCTCCTTCACTATCGGCAATATCCTATCTTCAAAGAAGGAACCTATCTTCCTACCACGAAGGCCAAAAGAAGGAACTTTCAACCGACCGCGGCCCACACTCCTTCGGGTCACCGCGCGACAGCCCACAGTCCTTCGGGTCACTGCCACATTACACCGTCGTGTAATTACTCAGCCATAGGCCATGACCCCGTCTATCTGAGTCTTCCCAATCCATCGAATAAGGGGTTTCCTTGAACCCGCCAGATACGAGGTCTGAAGGAACACTAACTCACCCAATATGCCTAGCAATGTGGGTTTCACAAATGCTGTCGGCTAATATATGATTAATACTAAACCTGGTAAAAATAATACAAGGTTCCTAGTATTAATCGCAAATTAATACAGCCATTCATATTCCAGAATACCTAACTATCCACAACTTAGCGATATCA
>NW_013620425.1:0-1076 GCF_000695525.1 Brassica oleracea var. oleracea
AGCCATGCATGTCTGTTTTGCCTGGTGCGCTACTCAAGGGCGCATCATAGAACCCGTTCGTGTATTTTTGTATTTCGGGTCGGGTTCGGATATTTTTAGTTCGGGTTTGGTTATTTCGGATCAGGTTCGGATATTTAGATTTTGAAATAAAAAAATATTTTTTTCATTGTTTTAAGTTTCTTGTATTTAAAAATATAACTTTTACTTAACTGATTTTTTTTTTAATAGATTGAGTGATTAATAGATTTGGAGATAACATTGCAAAAATAAATAAACATTAATTTGGTCATTTTAAAAAAAAAAATTGGAAGTAACTTTTGTTAATACATAAAACAAAAAGCTTGACATGCATTTTAAAGTGAATATCAAATTATTTTCTATGTAATTACATATATATTACATAATCTTAAAGTATTTGTAACGTCAATATAAATATTTTAAATAAAATGAAAGATGTAAATTAGAAATATAAGGGTAAGTATACATATGCTCAGATGTTCGGCTATTTTTGGGTATCCATTCGGATTTGAATATTATCCGTTCGGGTTCGGATATCCAATCTCTCCTAAATCAATATCCGTTCGGGGTTTAGGTTTTTTGGGTCGGGTTCTTAGGTTTTTTGGGTCGGGTTCGGATGCAGCTTTTGGTATGGGTATCGGGTAAAGTGCCAAGGCCTAGGGGGAGGAAAGGTTATAATCCGAAAAGTATAAAAAGTCTTGATATGTTAGCATAACATTTATTGCTGACATTTCAAGTTGCCTACTTAAAGAAGGACAGAACTTGGGTTCACCCCCTAAGGTGAATCTTATAATTCACCACATTTCTTTATACCAATCAAACTGCCACATAGGATTAATGAAAGAAGGGATTAAATTTAGAAGAAAAAAAGAAATACAGCTATAAAAAAAGGAACTAACGCTGTTAAGCTAAGCCGCCGTTAGTTTTGATTATAATTTTTCTTCATAATCCATCGGCGTCTTCTTCTTCTTCTTCCCAGAAACTCCTAAAGAATTTTTCACATAACTTACAGTTTGTTTGAGATACGTCATCACTCAATTAACATAATTAATCTCAAG
>NW_013620426.1:0-1076 GCF_000695525.1 Brassica oleracea var. oleracea
ACGATTTCGGCCATCAGAATCCCCCTGTTTTCTTGTAGTGTTGGATTAGGATTTTTAATCTTTCCATTTATCTATGACGGTGTAATTCTCTACATATAAAAGGCTCCTTATGATTGATTAATAATAAGAACTTACGGATTCTAAATCCTTAAGTTTACAACAGGTTATCAGCATGAAACTCTAAACACCCTGAGCCAAAACCAAAATCGCAAAACCCTAAACCTAGACGCGACCCGACGAACCCTAATCATCCGATCGCGTCTCTTGTTCCAGCTCACGTCCCCGATCAGCTCCAGCCCAAGGTGTTCCTGATCCTAGACGAACTCAGCCTCAGCTACCATCCAGGACAGCTCGCATTCCCGGACAGCAAGCGTCCCGTTCGCACCAGACGATCAAGTCGTTCGCGATCCGACAACAAACAGCTCGCATCCCCGATCAGCCGCTCGTGACCTCAGCCTCAATCCGTTCGCAGTCAGCTCGCGTCCAGGCCAGCTCGCGTCCAGTCCAGCTCAAGGTTCATTCCTTGGTGGTCCGGTTTCAACAATCAACTAAGCTAAAAGGTAATTCGAAATCTAAGAACATATGAATCAAATTTGGATTATTTGATAAAGAATGAAACCAAAAAACCTAATCTTTATGATAAAAGCCATAGGATAATAGATCAAACCCTAATGAGTAAATCAAAGCTCTAAAGTTCGATACCCAAAACCCTAAATCATGTTCCTACATGATTAAAACCCCAAATCGGATTTTACAAGTTAAAATCTGATAAACCCTAACCCCATATCTATAAACCCTAAATAATATAAGTATCAGAATTAATTATACTATAATTATCAAATCACATATTAAAACCCTAATCGAATATTTTTGAAATCAAAATTGTTTTCAGTTTTGATCATTGAGGTTTTAAATCTGATTGAATCTGATGCTATGTTGGTAGAATTATTTGACAGTTAAGTTGCTAGATTTATTATTCTCATCCTGCTAGTTTAATAATGTTGATCTGTTTAAGTCTTGATTAAATCCGATTGATAGATTTATTTTCTCATCCTGCTTGGTTAATTGTTCATCTG
>NW_013620427.1:0-289 GCF_000695525.1 Brassica oleracea var. oleracea
TAAATGGCCTTATTTCGTGTTTCGGGACTGGCCGTGTGTGGCTTTGATTCCCCGCCGCTCTGCGGCTTTTATGGCAAGATGGTCGAGTTGCATTTTTCATAAGCTTACGTATGGAGTGGAAGAAGGGTGATGAGTTGTCGTCTCATATCCTTTTTCGATGTGAAATGTTTTGTTCGAGATCTGTTTCGAGAGTTTTTCCGTGAGGTATCGACTTCGTGGAATATCTGAAGATGTCGAACATAAACATAGAGGCATGGTTTTGGGATCTCGTATCTTTTGGATATCATGC
>NW_013620427.1:310-1075 GCF_000695525.1 Brassica oleracea var. oleracea
GTGCGCTGGGTTTAGGGCAAGACCTAGGTTTACTTTCGGTTTAAAATTTTGTGCGGTGACTAGCCGGCTATCGATTTATCTGTCGCAATTTTAACCTGATTCGTACCGATTTAAAGTCCGCGATTGGTTCTCGGATTATATGACTTGTTAGATACGAATCGAGCATCTCTCCGGAGACAATTTTTAAGCCAACCGGAAGTGCTGGACCAAAATTTCGGGTTTCTTGTATAGCGCTATTATCCTTGTGTCAGATGTACGAGAGTCATCTTCGTAAGATGGCTATGTCTGTTTAGGACGTTCGAGAGTTCGATGTGATCAGCACCGAACTTGGCGGCAAATGCCGTTGTTTAGAGTTTTTGCGCAAGATATGTGTTAAAATATTCATCGTTTTTTGACGGAGTGTCCGTTTTCGTCGTTCGGAAGAAGTAATCTACGTTACATGGAAACGGAAGCGGATTCACGGAAGCGGAATCGTATGGAAGCGTAGAAGCGAGTTTTTTAAAAAAATTAAGAAGCGGAATCGTATTGGAAGCGTATGTAAATATAATATACATATATATATAATGTAAAGCCAAATATAAAATAACTTCTGAAAATTAAAAGTGTCTAAACCGCACAAATCCAACAAAGTCTTAAATATTAAGCAACTCAACTAAAAATAAAAATGTTCAATGTCAACGATCAATTGTTTCACTCATTATCATCTTCTCCATCAATTACAACAGCCTCTAGTTCTGGTTCATCAAGGGAAAGATCTTCAAACTC
>NW_013620428.1:0-1075 GCF_000695525.1 Brassica oleracea var. oleracea
GTATTTATATGACTTCTAAAACCTAGTGGGCTCAGTCAACAACCTGAGAGGCCCAAATAAAACATAAATTTTCGATAAAAAGAAAAGAAACGCCGCGGGTACGTTAGGTCGCTCCGCCAGGCCGCTCCCCATCTAGAGCGGGTTCGTCACCTCGCTCCGGAATGTCGCTCCAATATGCTTGCTTCAATTCTTCAAATCGCGCGAGGGTTCATGACGTCGCTCCACCAGGTCGCTCTGCCTCTAGAGAATTGTCGACGAGAAGTTGAGCTCGGAGCGGGTGCCTCACCCCGCTGCGGGACGTCGCTCTAAATGCCAACTTCACGTCTTTAAATTGCGCGCAGGTTGCGGACCTCGCTCCGTCTTGGTCGCTCCGACTCTCGAGAGTTGTAGATGGGGTGTTGGTTCGGAGCGGGTGCCGAACCCCGCTGCGTCTCCCCGCGCTGCCTTCGTTTGGTCTGGAGCGGGTGTCGTAGGTCGCTCCCATTGTCCGCTCCGGTGCTCTACTCGCTCAAACAACACTTTCCACTCTCTTTTTGATCCCAAATGCTTCCAAGTACCTCCAAGAACTCCAAAGGACACTCCAACACCAGATAAAGACTTATGTAATGCAAAAAGGAAACTAAAATGCATAATCCCTAATTTAAATGACCAAAACATGCAAGAATGAAGAGTTAAAACAATGCAAATGTGCAAGATATCATGTATCTGTTGTGTGTTCGTGTGTAGCTGCTGGTTTCTGATCGAAGGCGGGCCGTCTATAACCTGTCCCTTCATCTCCTCCGTGTAGTCGCTCCGTCTCAGCCTTCTCGGTTGTCGCCGCTTTTGTTGTTGTCTACCTCGTTTGTTCCTTGGTGGTGCTCTTCCTCTCTGGCTCGTCGGGATGCTCTCCGGTTCTCCCCCGTGAGCGCAGCTTTGGCGAGGCTTTATAGAGCTAACTCTGGTTCTCAGTGTTAGCGCGAGGCGGGGTTTCGAATCTCCTTTGGATCATTGGAGTTGACGGTTCTCCGAGGGAGACTCGCGTGAAGCTTGGTGATACGCCCTAAAATAGGGAAGGATCACTCGACCGGACTAAAGG
>NW_013620429.1:0-1074 GCF_000695525.1 Brassica oleracea var. oleracea
TCTTAAAACTCTTATTTAAGAGCCGGTTCTTAGTTTTTTAGTTAAAAGTTAAGAATCAGGTTCTTATATTCTGATAATAACCTCACCCAAAGAATCTCCCAATAATCATCCTGACAAATGACAAAGCTAGGGGACGTAACCTACGTGTCATCTAACGTACGGTTCAAACTGTAACCGGATGAATATTTCCATATTGATAAAACCGGTTTAGATAACTCAGCGTTGTCTTCGTCTTCCTTCTTCTATATATAAGCAGACTATGACCAACTCTGCTCTACGCATCGTATCTTCATTCGTGAATCTTTCTTTGTCTCAAACTTCTTCTTCAAGTTTTCTCACATCAATCGCAATGGGAATCTGCGTGTCGTTTCACCGGGGGAGAGACTCCAATTCTCCCCCGACGGTGAAGATCGTGTCGGTTAACGGCGATCTCCGGGAATACCATGTTCCGGTGCTAGCGTCTCAGGTCCTGGAAGCAGAATCAGCCGCTGCTTCGTCTTCGTCCTCTTCCTCTAGGCCTTCCTCTTACTTCATCTGCGATTCGGATTCTCTCCTCTACGACGACTTCATACCGGCGATCAAGCTCGAAGAGCCGCTTCAGGCTGAGCAGATCTACTTCGTTCTTCCAGTCTCCAAGCGGCAGAACCGTCTTACGGCGTCGGACATGGCGGCTCTCGCCGTTAAAGCAAGCGTCGCGATACAAAGCTCCGCTGGGAAAGAGTCTCGCCGGCGTAAGAAAGTTAGAATCTCTCCGATCATGATGCTGACTCAGCCTAACGATAACGCTGTTAACGGAAAAGCAAGCGAGTCGACGGTTCGGAAGGGAAGACCGTTACCGAATAAAACGGCACCCTTTAAAGCTTCGAGCGGTTATAACCGGTCCGGTTCGGTACGTAGCTTGAAAAGATATACTTCTAAACGAGCAAAGTTGGCGGTTCGATCCTTTAGGCTCAAACTTTCAACTATCTACGAAGGCACCGTGGTGTAGGTTTTGATTTTTGCAAGGAACAAACAAATCAGAAAATAATTGAAATCAGTATTAGAAGCATAATAGTTCTTGCAGTGTTTTTTTTT
>NW_013620430.1:0-1074 GCF_000695525.1 Brassica oleracea var. oleracea
AAAAAAAAAACTTAAACGATTGAGAGCTCGCGAACATCATCAACAACACAAATGCATGTCTCGATCGCCAAACTTTTCACCCATTCTCCAGAACATGGGACCGTGAACAAATAAAGCAGAATTTCGGGAAATCCAAAGGCTTAAATGGTAGAATCAGAGTTTGATAAAGAGGATGAGTACCTATTCGGAGTGAAACGGCGGTGGCGGGGAGAGTAGAGTGAAACGTCGTGGCCGGGAAAGTTTCTAAAATGTCGAGTGGAGAAACCCTTGCTCTCGCTCAGCGAACGAGGACTGTGCAGATAGAGTGTCCTTTTCTAAATGACGGATGTACCCCTACCCTTGTTCCCGTGTCTGTGTCATTCAAAAGGGTAGTAATGTCTATTTGATAAACCAAGAAATGAAAATAAAGCCTTTTCATATTTTGTTGCAAAAATGCAAATTCATATTCTGTAGGAGTTTAATGAAATATGAAAGTTACAGGAGTGAAAAATGCAAATTTACTGGTGCTTCAACGTCTTCCTTTTTTTGTTGCTTTGGAATATGTCAAACAAAATCATTACTCACCCTTTGGACCAAATAGCTTTCTCAGTATTGCACTTGATATTATACAATATGTTACATATTGTCACACAATGCAATCCCATAAGGACGAAAATCTTGGTCCAACTCTTTAGATGAATTCTCCAGAGGTATAGTTGTATAGTGAGCAACTTAAGAGAGTAACAATTTCAGTAAAGAACAAAAAAATGAAGTTATCAAACATGTATCAGAGCCAAAATCATCCAAAAATCAATGAACATAGAAGAAACTCACAATCTCATTTTCACACACACAAAAGAACAGAAAGTAACATTTTTGACAAAGATATGCAGACAACAGACTTCGCACACACCAACAAAGTGTCACAGACACACGGCCATACAAAAGATCCAAAGCCTTTAAAAGACGTAAAAGCTTTTTCAAAAAGAGACAAAGAGGAGCTTTCCAGAGATATTTATAAAATTCACACCTCAAGTCTTATTGAGGAGTTAAGCTCCAAACCCGGATACAAGCATCTTCACCAGAACTCACAAC
>NW_013620431.1:0-318 GCF_000695525.1 Brassica oleracea var. oleracea
AACGGAATGAGAGCGGATGCCAGTGAGTCGTGGGGCTAAAGAATGAGCCCTTTCAGATCGTGGTGCAAGGAAGTAAAGTTTATATTGGTCATCCAATGTCGGATCATACAGCTTGGTGTTTTGCTATAAGGAAAGTACTTTTTCGTAAAACCTGTTACATTTACTTTCGAAAGTTACTTCGTATGACATGATCTGATTATACGAAGGATTTTTTGCGTAAGTAACGGGCGACCGATTTTTACGAATTTAATAAATTGACGCGACATATGGAGATGTCAAAATAACGATGTTTTCGCAGATTTTTGAGAAACGGTTTCG
>NW_013620431.1:895-1074 GCF_000695525.1 Brassica oleracea var. oleracea
TCAAAATAACGATGTTTCCGCAGATTTTTGAGAAACGTTTTCGCTTTTGTTTTTATTCTTCGGTGAAAGTTTCTCTGAGTCACTCATGGAGTTTTACCAAAGTTTATTTCACCAAGATCTAGTCGCGAAACGTTTTTCAGGTTTCTTGAATGAATCAGTTAAACAGCGATAGACTTAGT
>NW_013620432.1:0-100 GCF_000695525.1 Brassica oleracea var. oleracea
CATATGATGAAGGTCAAAGAGATTTGGAACTTTTGTTGTCTCCGTTTTTTAAGAAAATAGCGATTTTATAGTGGTTAGTCCACCAATTTATGGACTATTA
>NW_013620432.1:221-1074 GCF_000695525.1 Brassica oleracea var. oleracea
AGTATATAAAACATTTACCGAAAAACTCAAAATCTTCGTAAGGGGGGTTAACACATAGATTTTGAATTTTTTAAAAAATATAAAAATAATATTTTAATGCATAGTTGCATCCTTCACTAACATATGATGATGTTCAAAGACGTTTAGAGCCTTTGTTGTCTCTGTTTTTCAAGAAAATAGTGCTTTTATAGTGGTTATTCCATCGAATTAGGGAGTATTATGAAGTTTTACTAAATTAAGTGTTGAAAAAATTATAACGATTCTCATATACCGTGAAAAAGAGCTTAAAATACTTTAATACAAATGTAGAATGTGGTTAAAAATTTTAAAACAACACTACAGATTACAGGCTTCAGTATTTACCGAAAACACATATATTTTTAGAAAAATTCAAAAATAATAATATACTGTTTTAATGAATAGTTGCAGCCTTCACTAACATATAATGAAGGTCAAAGATGTTTGGAACCTTTGTTGTCTCCGTTTTCTAGAGAAATAGTTATTTTATAGGGGTTAATCCACCAATTTAGAGAGTTTTATTATGAAGTTTTACTAAATTAATTAACAAAAAAATTAAAACGATGCCCATGTACATAAAAGAGAGTTTAATATACATTAGTAAAAATTTAGAATGTGTTTAGAAATTTTAAAACAACCATAGGCTTCAGTATATAAAACATTTACCGAAAAACTCAATATTTTCGTAAGGGGTTAACACATAGATTTTGATAAAAATTCAAAAATATGAAAATACTGTTCAATGCGTAGTTGCTTCCTTCATTAACATATGATAAAGGTTAAAGAGGTTTGGAACCTTTGTTATCTCCGTTTTTCAAGAAAATAGCGATTTTAT
>NW_013620433.1:0-1074 GCF_000695525.1 Brassica oleracea var. oleracea
TATATTAAACTCTCTTTTATGATACAGGGGCATCGTTTGTAATTATTAGTCAATTAATTTAGTAAAACTTCATAATACTCCCTAAATTGCTGGACTAACCCCTACAAAAATATTGAATTTTTCGGTAAATGCTCTATATACTGAAGCCTATGATCTTTAGTGTTGTTCTAAAATTTCTAAACACATTCTACATTTGTATTAATTTATATTAAACTCTCTTTTATGATACAGGGGCATCGTTTGTAATTATTAGTCAATTAATTTAGTAAAACTTCATAATACTCCCTAAATTGCTGGACTAACCACAATAAAATTGCTATATTCTAGAGAAACGAAGACAACAAAAGTTCCAAACCTCTTTGAATTTCATCATATGTTAGTGAAGGATGCAACTATGCATTAAAACAATATTTTCATATTTTTGAATTTTTCTCAAATTCTATGTGTTAACCCTACGAAAATATACTGAAGCCTATGATCTTTAGTGTTGTTATAAAATTTTTAAACACATTCTACTTTTGTATTAATGTATATTAAACTCTCTTTCATGGTACATAGGCATTGTTTTATTTTTTTTGTCAATTAATTTAGTAAAACGTCATAATACTCCCTAAATGGTGGACTAACCACTATAAAATCGTTATTTTATAGAGAAACGGAGACAACAAAAGTTCCAACCTCTTTGAATTTCATCATATGTTAGTGAAGGATGCAACTATGCATTAAAACAATATTTTCATATTTTTGAATTTTTCTCAAATTCTATGTGTTAACCCTACGAAAATATACTGAAGCCTATGATCTTTAGTGTTGTTATAAAATTTTTAAACACATTCTACTTTTGTATTAATGTATATTAAACTCTCTTTCATGGTACATAGGCATTGTTTTATTTTTTTTGTCAATTAATTTAGTAAAACGTCATAATACTCCCTAAATGGTGGACTAACCACTATAAAATCGTTATTTTATAGAGAAACGGAGACAACAAAAGTTCCAACCTCTTTGAATTTCATCATATGTTAGAGAAAGATGCAACTATGCATTAAAACAGTTTTTTCATATTTTTGAATT
>NW_013620434.1:0-1073 GCF_000695525.1 Brassica oleracea var. oleracea
AAGGAGGTTCATACTACTAGAAACTCAAACTGGGCAGTCTTTGAGGAGATCAAAGTAGTCCACTGAGTTGGAAGATTTAAAAAGGTTACTAAAGTAGTTTATAGCAATCTGACCTTTTGAAGCTTCAGACCTTTAGAAATTACCGTTAACATCTTGAAGCTTCACAATCTCATTTCTTGATCTCGAGACTTTGACTGCTGCATGAAAATTTTTTGTGTTCCCATCTCCATGAAGGATCCATTCGTCCTTGCATTTTTGTTTCCAATAATTTTCTTCATCTTTATAAGCCCTGATAAGAGATCTTGTTAAAAAAATTCAATTTGGAGGATGATGGATTCCAAGTAGACTGTTCTTGCTCTAGTTCGACTTGAAGATTAGATATCCTTAGCGAAGAGTTTGAACAGTTATCTTTCTTCCATCTACTTAAAGCCTTCCTACAAGATCTGATTTTGGAAGCACTGAGGTTTGAATGCGGAGAAGAGGAGTTCCAAGCTTGACTAATGGTTTCAAAGACCAGAGGTTTATGGAACATCCTTTTATCAAATTTGAAAGAATCTCTATATGAGTCTTGAGATGAGATTAGCTTTATCAAAATAGGACGGTGATCAGAACCTCTCTTATCGAGGAAAGCTTGATTTGAAGCATGGAAATGATCAAACCATTTTTGGTTACCAAATGCTCTCTCAAGTTTACTATGGATCCATAAGTTACCTCTCTTGCCACTCCAAGTAAAACCGTTCCCAGAGCTTGGTAATTCTATCGTTCCACAAATATCTAACATGTCTGAGAACTCTTGAAATGTAGAATCACTTCTTCTAGGCCCTCCAACTTTCTCAGAGTTATTTAAAATTTCATTGAAATCACCAAACATACACCAGCTGCTACTTCTGGTTAGACTGAATCGAATTAAACGTTCCCAAACAAGATGACGCAGACAAATATTAGGATTGCCATAAACACAAGAGACATAGAAACATTTATCTTCATATATGATTTTTACATCCAAGATATTCTTGTCAGCATACAAAATGTGTACACCCACACTGTTCTTCCAAAAAAAAGCAAGACCCCCC
>NW_013620435.1:0-1073 GCF_000695525.1 Brassica oleracea var. oleracea
CCTCTTCTTAGTTGGTTCTGGAATCTTCCGACAGTTTAATCCGGTGATGATAGCAAACTCCCGGAGTGACATTCTGACTGGGTTTCCCGCGAAGATGAACCAAACCTCTTATTTTTTGTTCACTTTCAGAAGCTTAACAACGACATATTGGCCAAAAGCACCTGAAAATGGAGGGTTCTCCTCGATCGCGAGAATCTTTCCAAAAGTAGAATTTCTCAGAAATTCTAACTCTTCCGGTTCAAGAGCCTCGATTAGCAACTCGGTCCTCTTTATCTTGTGATGCGAGTTGACGCGCTCTCCAAGTGGTTCTTCGCCGGTGGCGAACATTCTAGGAGGAAGCAAAAAAACCTCCATCGCAATGATTTGGGGGAAGAAGTGGGTGGATTGGGTAATTTAGGGTTTAATTGAGGATGATGAGAATGTATTATGAACAAAATTATGTATATAGGAGGCGAATGAGTGGTTGGGGATGTGGGAATAAATGCAATTGTTCGATGTTCGAAAAAAATAGAGTAGCCTCACGCTCTTTCATCTGCAGAATCTGAACAGTCAGAAAACCTTTCTTTGACCAATGGGTTGAAGGAAGTGCTCAGACATTCAGCCACACGCGACCCAGACCTATGGAATGTAGATCGGCGTATCTGGCAGGGGCAAAACCATCCAATAAAAATATATTTCTAAACAAAGGTTATATGACACAATACATTAGTAACTAGGGGCATTCCAACCAATTTCTGTATAATCTATTAGTTAAATGTTTTGTACTGCTCTAACCACTATATCTTTTAAAATCAATACTACAAACAGATGCACAACGTACACCTAAGATTGGTCTACCATATGATATTTACAAATTGGACTTATATATTAGTGATATGCACCATAATATATCACCTAACAACATAACTATACAATTAATTTCAACTAAATATTTAAATATTGCTAAAATAAAATAATTAAAAGATATTTATATAAATCTTTCTAGGATTTTAAACATAAAACCCGTAGCAAAGGTTGTTTCAAAAAAACTCGTAAATTAAGTATATAATGTAAAAATTGCAGTAAATCTCTTA
>NW_013620436.1:0-1072 GCF_000695525.1 Brassica oleracea var. oleracea
TACGCTGGGTCATTATGTAACCAGACATCATTCACCAACACTCTATCTAGCTTTTTGCAGATTAATCCATCTTCTCTTTTGTTACACCAAGTAAGAAGAGGACCCTGATATCCCATGTCAGATAATCTGCAGTATCTTGAAACTTCTTGGAAATCCCTCATACCAGGTAATGGTCTAGGAGAAGCTTCAAATCCAGAATGTTCTTCACTCTCCAATATCTCGTTAAAATCCCCCATCAACATCCATTTCTTATTTTTAAACATCGGAGCATCATTGTGATTCTTTAAATCTTTCCAAAGCTCCTTTCTTTCCTCCACTGTATTGTACGCATAGATAAACGAGCAAAAGAACTCTTCATCCCGTCCCGGTAAAAGTACAGAGCACGTAATAATTTGTGCACTCTTAAAAACTGGAGTCAGACGGACAGTCGATCTCCAAACAACCCACAACCTTCCCAACCGATTAAATTCATAATTTGCCATCAGATTCCACCCTTCAAACACCTCTTCTACAATCTTCTCAGCCTTCTTCTCTTTAACCCTTGTTTCAATCAGACATCCAAAATTCATTGATTGATCCCTACACCATTTCCTCACCACTGCTTGCTTCGTTCCTTTATTGAAACCTCTCACATTCCAAAAGAAACCCACCATGTTAATGATTTTTACGAGAACCCCTTCTCAAAGCCCCTAGACTTTTGTCTTCGGCTTGGACTGAATTCTCTGTCAGTAACACTTTATGATTCGTCTTTGATGCTCGGGGCAACACTTGCCTTGCACCTCCTTTATTCTCTTCAGCCTTCTTTATAGCTTCCTCTATTACTTTATTCAAGGTAAATTCTCTCGGATCTTCAGACACCATACTCCCCAAATTCTCATTTCCATTTCCCCCATCTTCCTCTGAACTCAGAACAGCAAAACGTGAAGGAGTAACAATTATTTTTTGCGGTGGAGTTCTAGTTGCTCTTGCCTGCGACCCTGTTTGCCATTCATTTATTTCTCCTTCTTCCTTCTGGTTTACACTCCCCACATCCACAATTTGTTTCTCTTCATTTCCTCTTACTGGTGAAACT
>NW_013620437.1:0-1072 GCF_000695525.1 Brassica oleracea var. oleracea
TTCACTTGTTGTCTGAAACTCTCATCCAGACTGACAAACCACCCTTTGGTTCCGCACATATGATTCGAGCATCCTGAGTCTAGATACCACACTAGCTCCTCCTTCTTATCCACCATCGCCATCAGTAGTACATCTTCCTCCAACTCAGCATAGTTGGCTGCTTTCTCCCATAGAGGACACTCGTTTTTAAAGTGACCTAGCTTGTGACATTTGTAGCACTCCACATTGCTTTTGTCAAAGCTGGAGCCTCCTCTACCACCTCTTCCTCCTCTGTAACCTCCTCTTCCTCTTCCATAGCTACCACGACCTCTGTTTCCCTCCATTTTCAGTGCTCGTTCATCACCATTCTCATGCTTACTGAGATTCTGCTCGTGTACCAGTAGGGAACTTTGTAGCTCGTCCACCGTGAGCTCCTTGATGTCTTTGGACTCCTCAATTGCACATACCACGTATGTGAACTTTTCCACAAGTGTCCTGAGTATCTTCTCTACAATCTTGTCATCCGGCATCTCTTCTCCAAGATTCCTCATATCGTTGGCCACCATCATCACTCTAGCGAAGTAGTCTGTGATGGTATCTCCTTCTTTCATCTCTAGCACCTCAAAGTTCCTTCGTAGCCTCTGGAGTTGAGCGCTTTGAACTCTCTTGTTCCCTTGATACTTCACCTTCATGGACTCCCAGATATCCTTGGAAGTATCCTTCTTTGCGATCGTCTTCAAGATGGATTTGTCGATAGATGAAAAGAGATAGTTCTTCACCTTCAAGTCCTTCAGCTTCTGTTCCGCGATCTCTGTCTGTTGTGCCTCCGTCAGGATCGCGTTTCTCTCCGTTTGAGTCACTCCTGTCTCGATGAGTTCCCACCATTCCTTGGACCTCAACAAATTCTCCATGAGCATAGCCCAATGCTCATAATCACCATCAAACTTAGGAATGCTCAGTGACCTATCTTTCTCACTCATTTTGATCTCTCTTTTGTTTCTCACAGCAGCTCGTTTACTCAATTAAGATAAGAGCTCTGATACCACTTGTTGTATTTAGAACATGAAACTAAGAGAAGAAGATGAGCTGAATA
>NW_013620438.1:0-1072 GCF_000695525.1 Brassica oleracea var. oleracea
GCACTGTGAGGTTATACACGTCACCAGTGAGCTTATCAAGCAGCAAACTCAACCTTTTAACTTGTGCCTGCACAAGAAAAAAAGAAACGTTGTAAATGACTTTTTAAAAACCTAAATTAAAAAAAAAAATCAACTCTTAGACAAAGTGACAAACCTCGACACTCTCAACCAGCATTGGCACCGACTTGATCACCTCATCAGCCTCCTCCACACGCTTACGCAGCATTTCGATATCCTCCTGCACACCACAAACCCAAGGCTGACGATAATGTAACCCATCAGCCTTGGTTAAACAATAAACACATCAGACAACACATTCTAAATATTGAACTAAAGCACAGGTTTGTATCTAATAATTCAACTGGGTAACAGGGTTTGTATCTAACCTCGTAGTTTACACAGCTGAAGAAGCGTTTCCCTGGCTGAGTGTCGAACTCATCCTTCACTCGAACCTCGTGTATCATTCTCCCACCACAAGCGCATCTTTTAGGCATCCCATGTTCCGAATCGGAAACGTATCTCAGGAGGTTTATGTGCTCCAGTTTCCTCTTACAATCTGTTCTCTCATCTGCGGGATCCATCTAAAGCACAAAACAAGAATTGATTAGCACAAAAAAACTGTAAAATACGATCATACCAACCGTCTATCCAACCCAGTTTAATATATCAAACCACAAATCGAAACCCCAAAATTTTTTTTTAACCCTAATTCGAAAACCCCTATTCGATTTTCAATCCGCAAATCTCGGACCATTAATCGATAAATAGAACCCGTTGACGAGGTTATACAACCCTAGATCCAAACACATCTCGATTTCGAACCCTAACCCGAGATCATAAAATCTTTTGACAATTCACAATGGCGATATCGACAACAGAAGGCTAATATCTAAACGTCAATCGACTCGGAACTCACCTCTGGTCGTGGAGGAGACAATCCGGCGCCGAATCGATCGAGAAAAGGGGAGAAAATGGGTGAGAGCTCGGCGTCGCAAATGAAATCGCCACACAGAGCAAACCCTAGATGTAACGCCCCCGAACCGTTCTAGGCATAGGTCAAACCACCGGCCAA
>NW_013620439.1:0-1072 GCF_000695525.1 Brassica oleracea var. oleracea
CGAGTCCTCTGGATCTCAGGGCAACAAGAGTATTCTTTACCCATTCTCGGTAATTATATCCAGAGAGATTTAGGGCAGAGTAATCTGAGGGTTCAAATCTCGACATCTGAATATTTAACGAGTAATTCAAGCACTCAGAATTCTATGTAAGCAATAGAATAAATCAATGTATATGATTTCAATAAGGCTTTCCCCCAAACCATATAATCTATTTGCTTAAGCAATATTAGTATGAGAATGATCAATTGATCATTGCATCTAGTAATCCTTTTAATTATAATTCAAATTGGATTGATTATATATATAGGGTATTAAGGGCCTTTAGAATTTGAATAAGGATCAATCATCGTTTTATTAAATGAGATCAAGCAAGATGGATGAAATCAAGCAAATGCATGGATCAAGAAATAGCTGAATGCATGTTCAGAACTAAGCATTGGACTTAAACAATCTATATGTGATTCCTAATGCATGAGGATATTTGGTTTTTAAAGAGCATAAAATAAAACTGATTCCTTCCCCCCTTTACAGGGTAAACAAAGACAAGCACTACAATCTTAACGAGGGTGGTTTTCCTCGTGAGTTCGTCGTAAAAGAGGCTTTACGACGAATTAGCGAGGAACCACATTTGCTCGTTACTCATTCGTCGTAACACATATTTCCTCGCTAATTCGTCGTAACTTAGCGAGGAATATATTTCGTCGTAAAGACGAAGTAGATCATTTCGTCGTAAAGACCACGTCAATATTCCACGTAAGGAGGTCGCTATATTTCCTCGTAAATACCTCGAAACGAGTTCCTCGTAAACTACACGTAAATACCTTGAAAGTGTTTCCTCGCAAAATACACGTAACGACCACAAAAGTATTTCCTCGTAAAATACTCGTTTATCTTTCCTCCTTATTGCCTCGTAAATGTTTTCTCGTAAAATACTTGTTTATTATATCTCGTCATTTCCTCGTAAGATTTCCACGTAAATAGGTAGTACATTAACTAAGAATTTACTTCGTTTTTATTATTTTACGGAATTTAAAAATATAAATAAAAAAATAATTAAAATTATTTAATTTAT
>NW_013620440.1:0-1072 GCF_000695525.1 Brassica oleracea var. oleracea
CAGTATATAGAGCGTTTAACGTAAAACTCAATATTTTCGTAAGGGTTTAACACATAGATTTTGAGAAAAATTCAAAAAATATAAAAATATTATTTTAATGCATAGTTGCATCTTTCACTAACATATTATGAAGGTCAGAGAGGTATGGAACTTTTATTGTCTTCTTTTCTCTAGAAAATAGCGATTTACAGCGGAAAGGAGTAATATAAAGTTTTACTAAATTAATTGATAAAAAAATTATATGATCATAAAATTATAACGATTCTAATATACCATGAAAGAGAGTTTAACGTACATTAATACAAATGGAGAATGTGGTTAGAAAATTTGAAACAACACTAAAAAGTATAAGCTTCAGTATATAGATCGTTTAACGTAAAACTCAATATTTTCGTAGGGGGTTAACATATAGATTTTGAGAAAATATTGAAAAATATGACAATATTATTTTAATGCATAGCTAGCTCCTGTAGTAATATATGATGATGATCAAAGAGGTTTGGAATCTTTGTTGTCTCCATTTCTTTAGAGAATAGTGATTTTATAATGGTTACTTCAATAATTTAGGGATTATATGAAATTTTACTAAATTAATTTCTAAAAAAATTGAACGATGCTCATGTACCATTAATGAGAGTATTAATACAAATGAAGAATGTAGTTAAAAATTTTAAAACAACACTAAAGATTATATGTTTCAGTATATCAAGCATTTACCAAAACTCATTATTTTTGAAGGGGGTTAACACGTAGATTTTGAGAAAATTCGAAAAATAAGGCAATATTGTTTTAAAGTATAGGTTCATCCTGTACTAACATATGATGATGTTCAAATAGGTTTTGAACCTTCGTTGTCTCTATTTTTAAAGAAATTAACGATTTTATAGTGGTTATTCCATCGATTTATGGAGTTTTATACAGTTTTACTAAATTAATTGATAAAAAAATTATAACGATTCTCATATACCACGAAAGAGAGTTTAACGTACATTAATACAAATGTAGAATGTTGTTAGAAATTTAAGAACAACACTAAAAAGTATAAGCATCAGTATATAGAGCGTTTAACGTA
>NW_013620441.1:0-1071 GCF_000695525.1 Brassica oleracea var. oleracea
ATGGTGTAATAAGCAAGATGAGGGTCTAATCTGCAAAAAGCTGGATATGATCTTAGTAAATGAGACTTGGCTAAATCAGAGAAGCCAAGCTTATGGTGTTTTCGAAGCTGGGGGCTGTTTGGATCATCTCAGAGGGAGATTTCATTTACAAGCGGAAGCAGTTGGGAAACGAAGGCCATTCAAATTCACAAATGTGGTTGCGGATATGCCAGAGTTTCTCACCTTGTTAGAAGATTATTGGAAGGATACTCAGCCTCTATTTCAGTCAACTTCAGCTCTTTTCAGATTCTCAAAGTTTCTAAAAGCCCTGAAGCCTCTGATTCGGAACCTGAGCAAAGAAAAATTAGGCAAATTGTCTATGATAGTTCAAGAAGTCTATAAAGATCATTGTATGAAGCAGGAGAAACTATTTAATGATCCCTCTCAAGAGAATATCAAAGCGGAGTTGTTGGCAGCAAAGCATTGGCAAAGAATTTCTGCAATTGAAGAAAAGGTTCTTAAACAACGTTCTAAGATGCATTGGCTACAGTTGGGTGATTGCAACAATAAAGTTTTTCATAATGCGGCCAAGATAAGAGAGACGAGGAATGCAATTCGAGAAATCAAGTGTCCTAATGGTACTATTGCTACATCACAGGAGGCTATAAAATCTGAAGCAGAGAGGTTCTTTCAGGATTTCTTATCCCATGTACCTAAAGAGATTCAGGGGATTTCAGTAGAAGAATGCAGCAGATTATACCATTTCGCTGTTCTGAGGGTGAAAGATCACAGCTGATAATACCTGTCACAAGTGAGGAGATCAAGGAAGTGATGTTCAAAATGCCAAGCAATAAATCACAGGGGCCAGATGGATTCACATCAGAATTTTTTAAAGCATCTTGGAGTATCATAGGTAATGACTTCACAGTCGCGGTGCAATCGTTCTTTATGAAGGGATTTCTCCGAAAGGTCTGAACACCACCATCCTAGCTCTGATCCCAAAGAAAGAAGCTGCAATTGAGATGAGGGATTATAAGCCAATATCTTTCTGTAACGTCCTATACAAAGTAATCTCTAAGATCATTGCAAATC
>NW_013620442.1:0-250 GCF_000695525.1 Brassica oleracea var. oleracea
GACGAAACGAAAAGCGTTTCGATCGGGATTCAAAAGAGAACACAAAGTAGGAGCTTTTTGAGGCCTGACAAGTCGCTATGTAGCGAGCTGGAGGCCTGACAGGTCGCTACGTAGCGAGTGGCAGCAAGCCAAGAAGAGTCCTACTTGTTTTCGTCGTAAAATCTCAACGGAAGCTCGATTGAGACGAAACGAAAAGCGTTACAATGAGGATTCAAAAGAGAACGCAAAGGAGGACCCTTTTTAGGCCTGA
>NW_013620442.1:389-1071 GCF_000695525.1 Brassica oleracea var. oleracea
GCGACCGAGCTGTGTGCGTGCTCGGTCGCTACGTATCGACCGAGCTGTGTACGTGGTCGGTCGCTACATAGCGACCGAGCTGTGTGAGTGCTCGGTCGCTACGTAGCGACCGAGCTGTGTGAGTGCTCGGTCGCTACGTAGCGACCGATCTGTGTGCGTACTCGGTCGCTACGTAGCGACCTAGCTTGGCTGGAGCTCGGTCGCTACGTCGCAACCGAGCTGTGTGCGTGCTCGGTCGCTACGTATCGACCGAGCTGTGTACGTGGTCGGTCGCTACATAGCGACCGAGCTGTGTGAGTGCTCGGTCGCAACCGAGCTGTGTGCTTTCTCGGCCGCCAAGTAGCGACCGAGCTGTGTAATCGATTTGTTTCGCTTCCTTTTTCCGCGATTAACCTAGGGGTTTTCTGCGGTTTTTGGGAGAACAAGTTTTACCCTTCCGAAATCTTTTCGGAAAACGTGTTTTGGTAAAACCCTTACGCATTGAGAATTCTTTTGTTCGGTAATGAGCCAAACTTACGGGGTTTGATAAGATTTATCGTTTCCCTTTATGTTTAAAAAGAGAAATTGCTCTTCCTGTGGCGAAAAGTCGCAGCAAGGTTTTCGATTTCCTCAAGAACTGTCGTGTTTGCATAGGAGTTGGCCATAAGCGCAGTGGCGGCTGGAGTTTTCTTACCAGCGTTGT
>NW_013620443.1:0-1070 GCF_000695525.1 Brassica oleracea var. oleracea
AGCATGCCTGGTTGGAGCTTCGCCATGATCAAAAATGGTGTGGAGCTCCTTCTACTAAAGATAAGGTAAGTTCAAAAAGAAGAAAGTTGGATGACCATACTACACAATCATCGGCCTCTGTGGGATGAGAGGATGAACCCAGACCTGTTGGTGTCAAAGCCACAAAGGCCAAAGGTAAAAGCAAGGCTACGGGGGTTGAAGAGGCAGAGTAGTTTCAGAGCTTATGGGAGATAAGGCAAAAAGACTTTGTCCTGAAGGCTACGCTGAACAAGCATAAATTGCTTGATAGCCTCATTGCCAAGACAGAGGCTCTCACTGAACCAGAAATCGCACTGAAGAACAAACTAATAAATGAGATGTTGTCAAGTTAGAATGGCTCTATGCTTAATCTCGAGTCTGTCTTGTTGTTGTCTTGTTATGTATGATATTTCTCTTAATGGTTAATGCTTTCGGTTTCAGTCTTTGTTGTTGTTGTCTACATTGTTTCAGTCTTTGTTGTTGTTGTCTACAATTTTTCTGTCTTTAGGGTTGATGCATCTCGAGTCTGTATTATATGAGTATCGATGTATAATATTGGTTTCAGTTTATGATGTTTAAGTGAGTGAAATAATTGCACTGAGACTTGTCATGTGTTTTGTGTATCTGGTATGTTTCAGTCACATGTTGTGTTCTGTACTGAGACTTGTCTCGTGTTTTTGCAGGTGAAGCGAGAAGAGCATGTGAGTGCAAGTTGTGTTTCCATGTGACAGAAGAAGCCAAGAAGAAACAGTTATGTTTCCATGTGACGAAGAAGAAGACAAACGTTTGTTTCCTTGTGACAGAAGAAGCCAAGCAGAAACAGTTGTGTTCCATGTGAAGAAGAAGAAGACAAACGTGTGGAATCGCAAGTTGTGTTTCATATTTTTTCTTTATAAATGTTGTCATTTCGCTTCCTGATTGTTAAAGAACAAGCAGTCTGTGTAAACCCTTTGTCATTTCTCTTCCAGTACCAAACTGTCTTTATAAACAAACTGTCTTCCGATACCAAAATTTACAAACCCTTTGCCATTTGCTTTACCATTTCTTTTTTT
>NW_013620444.1:0-1070 GCF_000695525.1 Brassica oleracea var. oleracea
TGTTCCCTTCATCTATACCAAAGGAGAAAATAAACAAGACAAATCCAAAAGAGAGGAGGAGGGAACAAACTTGGGTCTCGAACAGTAGCCTTGACGGTGTAGCCACGGAGAAGCAAAAGCTTCACAATCCAAGACGCTATGTAACCGGAAGCTCCGGTGACACAAACCACTTTTCCTCCACCGTTCATGTCCACTCACTTTCTGACGACTAGTATTATTGGTGTGGATGCTAAATGAGAAACAGTAAACAACTCTCCATTATATATAGTTGCATGTATGTTTTGGTCTTACACGCAAACTCATCTCTTTGAATTCCACGTGTACAACACTACAATAACATAATCTCGTCTCGACCTTCCAACGTATATGTGGTCTCATTGGTTTCCATTACGAAAACATATTTATCACCACAATATTTTTTGGCACCTTATCACTATATCTTATATTAAAGGGAAACATTGTAGAATATATAGTGAAGTACACACAAAAGTTTATGTGGCCTTGTTGGGTTTTGTATATGCAACTGTTATGTAACAGGTCTGCTACTAATATAATGGATTTTTCCAGGAATTTTTGTGTGGTCTTAAATGATCCATCTAGGCCATAATAAGCCCAAGTCTATATACAATAGTCAAAGCTATTCTAGAAGACTACTAAAACCCACCTTCGGTTTACGTGGTCAGTCAGACCTTGGAGGAGGTCATTGGTTTACTCTGAGAGATCTTGAGATAGCAACAAACAGATTCTCAAAGGAAAATGTGATTGGGGAAGGAGGATATGGTGTTGTATACAGAGGAGAGTTGACCAATGGGACTTATGTCGCAGTGAAAAAGATCATGAACCACTGGTGAGTTAAGGTTCTATCTTTTGATATGTTGATTAACTTTGCTTGTTGTTGACTTTGTAGGGAACAACATGGATACTTAACTTGGGAGGCAAGAATCAAAGTTCTCATCTGCACATTCAAAGGCGTAATAAGATAGACTATTGCGAGAGATGAATGAATCTGATAATTTTGATGAGTTTTGCAAGTGAATCTGGTTGAGTGGTTGAAGATGATGGTAGTATCT
>NW_013620445.1:0-1069 GCF_000695525.1 Brassica oleracea var. oleracea
GTTCAACGACACTGGTGGGTCTCAGATGATGGATCCGACCTCAGCGGAGTCAACCCGACCCCCAGATCCCCCAAATCTCCAGCGATTCCGTCAGTACACACCCGGCGACCGTTCAACCCCACCTCAGAATACTCTCTCCAACAGGCTGACAAAGCTGACCTTCCCAGCCTTTGATGGTACGGAGTTTCGTGACTGGATCTGTCGTTGCGAGCAGTTCTTCGACATTGATAACACAGCCCCCGAGTTGAAAGTCCGACTTGCTGCTATGCATATGATCGGCAAGGCCCTTCAATGGCACAGGAACTACTTAGCTGAGCAGTTTGGGATCTTTCCATCTTGGACAGACTACATCATCGCGCTCTCAGGTAGATTCAACGGCCTCTTCGACGACCCTCTGGCGGATCTCGTCGCGTTGAAACAAGGCACTGACTCTGTTCCCGAGTATCTGGAGAAGTTCGAGAACGCAAGAACCCGACTTTCCTTACCAGAAGCTCATGCCTTAAGCATCTTTCTGACAAACATGAACCCCCACCTGTCACTCCATGTTCGTCAGTTTGGCCCTACATCTCTATCTGATGCTGCAAGAATAGCTAGCCTACACGAGTCTTCTTTGGCTGCGACTCCTCAGCGCTCCTACAGGGCTCCCTTCAATCCTTCTCAACAGCAGAAAAACTATGGTGCTCCGTACAAACAACAAACACCACTGTTACCTGCTCCTGAGCTACCAAACCATACCACTAAACCTACTTTCATCCCCAAGAGCAACACTGATAGACCTGCTCGCAAGTTCTCTTACCAGGAGATGCAAGATCGCAGAGCCAAGGGACTCTGTATGTTTTGTGATGAAGCTTTCACACCGGGGCATCAACTAAAACACAAAAGATCTCAGATTTTTGTCATGGAATGCGAAGATGAGGATGACGATGAGGACCCCTTGCTCGAGAATGAGAACATCACTGATCTCACTGATGAGGAAGCTCAAGCTGAGCCCACTCCAGTTATATCTGTCAATGCTCTCAGTGGCTCCACCACATTTAACTGCATGAGAGTTATTGGGAAGTATGGAAAG
>NW_013620446.1:0-1069 GCF_000695525.1 Brassica oleracea var. oleracea
GAGTTCATTGCTTAAGGAGAAGAAAGCCAGGAAGGCCAAATCTTCGGGGGTGCGTCGTCTTCAGCGTCAGATCAAGGGCGATACAGGGTTAGCGAGCCGCGGGATTCGAGAGGCCAAGGACGCTCTTCATTCTGAGTTTCAGGCTCGCTTGGCGAAGATCTCCACCTTTCTGGGCTCCCTCGAGTGCATCCGGAATAGGGATTTAGCCTTGGCGACGATTGAGGGCGGGATGGCCGTGTGGCGACGATTGAGGGTGGGGTGGCCGTGGTTCAGTCGTTCCAGAGTGAGACTCCTCCGACCTTATAGGCCGAAGAGGCCCAACTGTCCGGCTGCAAGGGAGATTTGGCAGTCGTGGATGGAGATTTTGATCTCATCCTAGCTGACCTGAAATCCGTGTGCTTTCTTCCGACGTGTTCAGAAGGCCCAGAAGGGAAAGATCCGGTGCTCGGAGAAGGCGGAGGGGATGCGGCTCCAGGCTTGGACGAAGCGACAGGTGAAGAGGGAGAGTGAGTTCTGAGGATGACTTTGGTTAGATCTCTTGTGGGAGATTTTTTTTATGTTTGATGTTTCGGCCTTAAATGGCCTCATTTCGTGTTTCGGGACTGGCTGTATGTGGCTTTGAATCCTTGCCTCTCTGCGGCTTTCTTTTTATGACAAGATGATCGAGTTGCATTTTTCATAAGCTTACGTATGGCATGGAAGAAGGGTGATGAGTTGTCGTCTCATATCCTTCTTCGATGTGAAATGTTTCGTTCGAGATCTGTTTCGAGAGTTTTTCCGCGGATATCGACTTCGCGGGATATCTAAAGATGTCGAATATAAACATAGAGGCATGGTTTTGGGATCTCGTATCTTTTGGATATCATGCCTTGAGATGTTAGAGACCAGTGCGCTGGGTTTAGGGCAAGACCTAGGTTTACTTTCGGTTTTAAGATTTTATGCGGTGACTAGCCAGCTATCGATTTATCTGTCGCGATTTTAACCTGATTCGTACCGATTAAAGTATGCAATAGGTTCTCGGATTATATGACTTGTTAGATATGAATCGAGCATCTCTCCGGAGACAATT
>NW_013620447.1:0-1069 GCF_000695525.1 Brassica oleracea var. oleracea
CTCCCATCCCGAATTTTGCGATGACATGTTTCCAATTACCGGTGAGCCTATGTAAGCGCATACAGTCTGTGCTCACTAGGTTTTAGTGGGACTCAAAGGAGGGAGAAAGAAAAATTTGCTGGATATCCTGGGACAAACTAACGCAACCTAAGAGCGTCGGCGGCTTGGGCTTTAGAGACATCCAAACTTTCAATCACGCCCTCTTGGCAAAGATCTCATGGAGAATCATAACCAAACCAGATTGCCTTTTAGCTCGTATTCTGTTGGGGAAGTACGGCCACAAAGTCTCTTTCCTCAAGACTAATCCCTCTTCTTCCATATCGCATGGATGGAGAGGCATCCTTCTGGGCAGAGATCTTCTGATCAAGCATTTAGGCAAAGCAGTGGGGAATGGAGACTCTATTAACGTCTGGTCAGACAACTGGATCGAGCCAGTGAGCAACATAAAACCAATTGGCCCTGTACTCGCCCAAGATGTGGATCTAATAGTCTCAGACCTCCTGTCTCGAGAGACACTGGAATGGAATAAGGCTAAGATCGACTGCTTGCTCCCATAACTATCGTCACAGATCCTCTCTATCCGACCAAGTATCCTTGGAATCCAAGACACATATGTCTGGCCTCTACAAAAATCAGGCCAGTACACAGCAAAGGCGGGTTACTTCTCAATGCATACACAAGGTGACACCTCGATGAGCTCCCCTGTACTGGGACCAGATACATGGAACTGGAAGAAGAACATCTGGTCCCCTCCCCTGCTACCGAAGCTAAAGTTTTTCCTCTGGAAGGTAGCTCTTAATGCACTCCCTACTGGTGACAATCTGCAAAAAAGGGGACTTCTTATCAACACCAATTGTGCTCGCTGTGGAGGGACTGAATCTATTTATCATATCCTTGTTCACTGTACCTTTGCAAAGGAGGTGTGGGAGGTGGGACCGTGGCACCATCAGCTCAACCCACTGCACTTCGTCAACTTCAAAGAACTTCTACAAGCATCCCACACTTGGGTAAACCTCCCACCGTATGGGATCTCAGGAAACTTCCTCCCTTGGCTCTGTTGGACCCTTTG
>NW_013620448.1:0-1069 GCF_000695525.1 Brassica oleracea var. oleracea
TGTGAACACTTCTTCATTGAAGAAGCTTCATCTCTAATAAACATTGAAACGATTAACTCCACTTCTATGATTACACATGTATAGGGATGTATCTTTTGTTTGCATGAGTGTGTTCGACGCACGAACAGTAATATTTCATGAAAATTTATCCAGCTTCAACGTGGACGTTTAGGTCAGCTGAGCTGAAAGAAGAAGGTTCAGATTTTCACTAGGAACAGTATTGGTGCCAAGTTACCTTCGTTAAGTCTCAAACCTTGGTTATGTCAACAATCAAACAAGCGATTGAGGTATTACACGTCAACCCTTCGGTTTTTGTCTTGCGCCTTTTGTATTTGATTTGGACTTACATACACTCTCTTTTCGATTTTAGATTGGGTAGAAACACATCGGTTGTACTTCGTTATATGGTCACAAGAAAGAGGTAAACATTTTTAATATCGAAGAATTTGAGAGAGACCATACACTATGAAGTATGTGTGGTTGAAGTTTCTTGCCTCTGTAAGTTACGTTCTCCTTGAATCCACTAACTAGATTGCTAGAGTATTGAAGAAGTTAATAGATAATGGTTTCGTGAAGCGTGAGAAGTTAGTTGTTCTGTTGTTCATCACTTGGAAACTCTGTTTTGTCTTCTTTCTGCGACCAAATTTTTTTCTTCAGTGCAGGTCTATATTAAGTTTGTAATTCCCATCACCTATGACTCCTTCTATTTACATTACACTAGCAGCAAGTGTTTTCTGAAGAATTTAACGGGAAACATCAAGTGAAAGATTGTGTATAAGAGTTAGCATCAAGAAATGTTTTGCTTTTAACTATGTAATTAAGTTGCATTACTCTTTGTTGTATCAACCATTACACCACTATGAATTCTCAATTATATAGTTGGGTTTGTTATTAATCTTCAGATCTGTTAGCATTGGTGATTATTTTTTAAATAAAGTAAGGATGAGATATATCTACAAGGGATCAGTTAACTGTTCGATTCTGAACATGCGAAGATAGTTTTGGGAAGAAGATGGTGTGATTTTCAGTTGAGAAAAGCAAGAATTTGTACCATCACAAACTAAAGAAA
>NW_013620449.1:0-1068 GCF_000695525.1 Brassica oleracea var. oleracea
ACGTTAGCCAAGCAGCTATGGTTCATGAACCGACTAACGTTACCAAATGCTCTCGCACTGACCAAGATTTCCGACCAAAGTTTATAAACTTCAGAGACTTGGTCCCAACAGTCTTCACCCACAAGTTCTGGTTCGTAGTTCCACCTAAACGTTTTGTAAACTCGAGAGGTGTCGAAGACGTACTCGTCGTCTTCTTCAATCTCATCTCTTCCCTTAGCTGTGCCAACCAACTCGCAGATAAAAGTCCCGGCTCGTATGGGCTCCCACGAACGTAACCCCCAACCACAACTCTTCGTCTTAAACACTTCCAACCGGAGCTTCAACCCGCTTTGAGTTAGCCTGTTCTTGCAGTCCGCGGGGCAAGCACAAAGGTCGCTGCATTCGTAAATCATCGGTCTGCGATATAGTAAAATGCGGTTATCATACTGTAACTCGCCGCCGTTTCTTTGAATACAAGAACACATCGGATCTCCACATGACTGACCACCTTTACAAGTGTTGTTGCATCCAGTAGATTGATGGTTTGGAACGATCATCATACTTAAATTTTTGGAAGAGACTCTGTAGTTGAAGTCTAGAGGCCACTCCTTGTCGTTCTCATCGACCTCGTTCACGATCGGAACTGGTAACGCCTCCAATCCAAGAGAAATATCTCCAAACACAAAACCCTTCCTCAACTGATTACTCGAACCACACTTCATCAATTCTTCAGCTAACTTCCACGTAGCGAAACCAGGAGGCTGGTCTTGTTGTCTCACAAGATTAAACTTGAATTCATTAAAGCCGGTGGTCCCTTTCTCTATCCAATAATGGGTTACCACATAGAGACCATCGTAGATATATACTTTCCCCTTTTTATCGCTCGGATCCTCTACACCTCTAATCACTCTAACTTCATTTCCTTTTTTCTGACTTGCGACCAACGCTAGGTTTCCTCTTGTAAGCTCTTGATCTCTAGGTTTACCATCCTTACACGTTCCTCCTTGCCCGGTGTAAACAGGAGATCCAACCGTTGAAATCTAAATCCCTTCGGTGAACCTCTAACCCACTGACTGAAGAAGCTTCCCA
>NW_013620450.1:0-1068 GCF_000695525.1 Brassica oleracea var. oleracea
TATATGTGAAACAGATTTTTTTTTTTTCATTCAATGACTCAAAACAATAGAACAGTCAGAAGTTTGGTAATTTTTGGAATGTTTATCTCAAACTATTCAAATTTTGAAAGTTATATATAGATATATGTTATATTATTCTAATTTAAAATGGAAGAAAAAGATTTTTTATGTTCAAGTCAAAAAGTTTTAAGGCAAAACTGGTAATACCATTAATGGCTATTATTAGATTCATTGAATAATACAAAAAAAATCTAAGGTTGTTTATGATTCAAAACCTTAGACGGTTAAGATGAATTAAGCTAGATCTAAAGGCTCTTATTCTTCTCGTAGACAACACCCTATCATGTTGAAATCCTTTTAAATAGAGGCTCTCTCTTATGTTGTTCGTCACTACCAACTATATATCAATAATCAGTATATATTTTACTTCAACATATTCTATCAGTATAGTTTTTCCTGTTTCTCCATTCACCGATCTCTCTTGTTTCTTCTTTTCTTTTGAAAGCTGAGCTACTTCTCATCATTTCTTGTCTTTCAAAGGTATTTGTTACTTTTCTCTTTAATATATAGTTCATGTTGAACTTGTTATATAATTTACTTATCCTTTTTGTTTATTTTATGTGTATTTATTTTTGGTGATGTTATCATTGAGACTATATTTTGTAAAATATGATTTAATAAAAAATTCAGATTAATTTTCTCTTATCTCAACATTTTAGTTTTAATAATCATCCTACCATTGACTATCCTTTATTTTTTTAAGAAAATAAAAAGTAAAATGAAAGGACTATCGTTAGTACATTGCTGTTCACTATAACTCAGATCTGAATATGTTGGTATGTAATCTTGTGAATAACAAGGAGTTTCTCTTTTAACATTTGTGCAAACTGATTATTAGACGTACTATATAGTATATAGTATACAATTAGAACTACGCGTCTGTGGTCGGGTGGTCAAGGCGTTCCATGGATTTCCAAGGGATCCGAGTTCGAATCCGCACCACAACAAATTTTCACGCGTTACCGGGACTTTCACATTCTCTTTCCGGAGAATGGTTTACCATTTTTT
>NW_013620451.1:0-1068 GCF_000695525.1 Brassica oleracea var. oleracea
TCATAATCTGTGTTTCGTAAATTTGATTCACAGGATAAATCAACCACGTTCTTTTTAAAAACGTCCAAAATGCATGGATAGCGATTAGTTTTTTAAGGGCCTTTTGCAAGATTGACTCAAAACTCAAAGTCAAACCTAAAACTAATCCATGCTTTTCGTGGATTTTTCTTTTGTCCTATTCACCACACAAGTTCATAATATTCACGAAAATGCCATCAAATTTTTTTTTCCGAAAATGACATTTTTACTCTCGCACCCTCATCATCTTCAAGTAATTACAAGATTACCGCTGTCATCAATACCCCAACCACCATGAACAACCAATTTAAAGCTCTTAATGCATCTAAAATCGATTTACACTCTTTCTTTCTCACTTGTTATGAACTAAAAACAACATCTCTTTCACTTTGCCTCCATATTCATCCAAAAAACTCAAGCTTTTGATTCAAAATTGTTTATGGTTGATAGAACCATTCAAGCATACTATTCTTGGTGGGTTACTTTCGTTTGAGATTCTGGGTGGTTGGAGAAGATTCTGTGTGCTAAGGAAGTAATCTCACTAGTTTAAGGTATGAAATTGAATTTTTTTCTAGATCTGTTCGTGTAGAAGACTTACCCGTAAGTAGTCTGGCTGTAGAAGACTTACGGTAAATCTTCTGGTCAAACGGACGACTTACTTTTAAGTCGTCATCTTTGTTTGTTAAAAAAAATCTAGAGAATTCCGTAGACGACTTACTGATTAGTCGTCTAGGATAAATGGGTTAGTTTTGCATTTGACTGAATTGTGTCAGATATTTGACTTTTCCTGGACGACTTACCAGTAAGTCGTCGTCTCCGGAAAAACAAAAATTTCAATATTTTATTAAATATGGACGATTTATCTGTAAGTCGTCTCAGGTTACTTTTACAATTGGAAAATAAAACTTAAATATTTAACTTTTCCCAGATGACTTACGCGGAAGTCGTCAAGTAAGACGTCTTACTTGAAAGTCGTCCAGGATAAGCAAATTCGTCCAGATTTTTTCCTAGATTATGGTCAAACCTTGCTTATCTCGGACGACTTTCTCG
>NW_013620452.1:0-859 GCF_000695525.1 Brassica oleracea var. oleracea
TTCTCTAAAGTCAGAGTAATGCTCACACATGAGCTGAAAGAGAAAGGGGAAGCTGCCGTGAAAGGGTTGCTGAGCAGAGTTTTGAAGTTGAACATGTCTGATTGTGGAGCTTGTTTTGGAACAAGTCCTCCTGCTCAACCCGACTGACCCCAGTCACCAAGTCAAGCTAGAGACTTAAACCAAGCGCTTGGTGGGAGGCAACCCACTGGTACGTGTAAATATAAGTTGGTTTTGTTTTTGTTTACTTATTTTCGTTTTAGTTTATTGAGTCTCAGGTCAAAAAGGAAAAAAAAATCCGAGATACTTAAAAAATTATGGGTTGCAGAAACGGAACAACCTACCCCCTGAAAAGAGCGGTTGTTCCAGGCGATCATCTGACGATAGAACACCCATAATTTTCATGGAGCGCCTGCTCCACTCAGGTAAAAAAATATATATTTATTCTTGTTTTCTCCTTCTCTCTGATTTATTTTCACACCAGGGACGTTGTGAAGTAAGTCTGGGGGAGGGTTTTCGTTGTTTACTAACTCGTTTCTTTCTTTTGTTTTTCTTTTGGGTCAATTTGAATCAGTTTTTATTGAGTCAGTCAAAACTTTGTGGGAATTAGGACCTTATTCTGTGTTGATCACTGACCACCTTGTGCTTTAGTTATCTTATTCAGTGACCTTAGCAGTGGCGAAAGACACACATGTGGACCTGGAACACCCTGACATATCTCACTTGATTCTCCAGAAGTTCTCAGCCGATCAGGTTACACTGGGTAGACTTAACTCCACCTTACTTGAACCTAATCTTGACTGGAAATCTTCTTTTTATGGGCATTAGATCAGGGAAACGAGAACACACTCAGGACTTCTTA
>NW_013620452.1:966-1067 GCF_000695525.1 Brassica oleracea var. oleracea
TTTATTCCACCTTCATGCATTTGTTTTTCAGTGTCATATGTGGCAAATATGTGCAAAAGGTCGGAGAGGAAATGATCAACGCAGCCTCCTACTCGTTACTG
>NW_013620453.1:0-1067 GCF_000695525.1 Brassica oleracea var. oleracea
GTTAATATCTATATTTTATACTTTAAGATAGATGTTTAAATCTTAATATTGTTTTCCATTTTTAAAGTAAAACAGCAATGTTTAATAGAAGAACTTGGACAAATAGTCAAATAGTTATATTTATGTTTTTTTTTCTTTTTTTTAAAAAATGGTAATGTTACATTATGGAAATAAGCCATTTTTTTTAGTGAAAAACGGTAATCTTACATATGTTTAATGTAGTTTTTCCATTTTTTTATGTTGTATGTTTACATATTTTTGTTATTTTCAAATGTAAAATGGTAATCTTACATATGTTTAATGTAGTATTTCCATTTTTTATGTTGTATGTTTACATATTTTTGTTATTTTCAAATGTAAAATGGTAATCTTACATATGTTTAATGTAGTATTTCCATTTTTTATGATATTATGGAGATAAGCCATCTTTTTTTAGTGAAAAATGGTAATCTTACGTAGTTTTTCTATTTTTTATGTTGTATGTTTACATATTTTTGTTATTTTCAAATGTAAAATGGTAATCTTACATATGTTTAATGTAGTATTTCCATTTTTTATGTTGTATGTTTACATATTATTTTTTAAAAATAAAAATGTAAAATGGTAATCTTACATATGTTTAATGTAGTATTTCCATTTTTTATGTTGTATGTTTACATATTATTTTTTAAAAATAAAAATGTAAAATGGTAATCTTACATATGTTTAATGTAGTATTTCTATTTTTTATGTTGTATGTTCACATATATTTATTATTTTCGAAATTATATATAATGTTTTTTTTACAAAATAGTAATGTACATTATGGAGATAAGCCGTCTTTTTTTTTAAGTGAAAAATAGTAATTTTACATATGTTTAATGTAGTTTCTCTATTTTTTATGCTGTATGTTTAAATATTATTTATAATTTTCAAAAATTAGTAATATTAAAATGTAAAACTATATTTTGTGCCACGTGTCATCTTTCGGGAGAAGTTTTTTTGCTGATGTGGACGTTCTATGGAGCCTCAAAAGGTCTCTTTTATAAAATGATAATCTTACATATGTTTAATGTAGTATTTCCATT
>NW_013620454.1:0-1067 GCF_000695525.1 Brassica oleracea var. oleracea
AAATCAGGTGATCCCAGTTTTCCTGTTTGGGAATATAACAACATCCTGGTCATTCTAATCAAACCAAGATGAATCACGATGTAAGAAGATGTATTTGGATACATAAAGTAGTGGAGAAACACCAGGAAGTGGAATAAACTCATAGGAGTTAGGATGAAGAAGTTACCCCACTTTCAAATCGGGTGATCACAATTTTCCTGTTTGGGAATATGACAACTTCCTCGTCATTCTGATCAAACCAGGATGAATCATGATGTAAGAACCTGTATTTGGATAAAAAAAGTTGTGGGGAATCACCAGGAAGTTGAATAAATCTCATAGGGGTTAGGATGAAGAAGTTATCCCACTTTCAAATAAGGTAGTTATCCCACTTTCAAATAAGGTGATCCCAGTTTTCCTGTTTGGGAATATAACAACTTCCTTGTCATTCTAATCAAACCAGGATGAATCGTGATGTAAGAAGCTGTATGTGGATACATAAATTGGAGGAGAATCACCAAGAAGTGGAATAAATCTCATAGGATTTAGGATGAAGAAGTTATCTCACTTTCAAATTAGGTGATCACAGTTTTCCTGTTTGGGAATATGACAACTTCCCCGTCATTCTGATCAAACCAGGATGAATCGCGATGTAAGAAGCTGTATTTGGATACATAAAGTAATGGAGAATCACCAGGAAGGGGAATATATCTCATAGGAGTTAGGATGAAGAAGAAATCCCATTTTCAAATCCGGTGATCGCAGTTTTCCTGTTTGGGAATATATAAGGTGATCACAATTTTCTTGTTTGGGAATATAACAACTTCCTCTTCATTCTAATCAAACCAGGATGAATAGCGATGTAAGAAGATGTATGCGGATACATAAAGTAGTGGAGAATCACCAGGAAGTGGAATCAATCTCAAAGGAGTTAGGATGAAGAAGTTATCCCACTTTCAAATCAGGTGATCCTAGTTTTCCTGTTTGGGAATATAACAACTTCCTGTTCATTCTAATCAAACCAGGATGAGTCACGATGTTAGAAGCTGTATTTGGATACATAAAGTAGTGGAGAATTACCAGGAAGT
>NW_013620455.1:0-381 GCF_000695525.1 Brassica oleracea var. oleracea
AGCTTGAATGATCCTGGTTCTTCGTCCACGTTTCTTGATAGTGTATAAGATGCGGTGAGATGTCTAGTTACACCGTTTTCTTCTCAAAAACGAATGAAATCAGAAGATGTGAACTCTCCTCCTCTATCGGTACGAAAATTCTTGAGTTGTAGCTTCGTTTGATTCTCCACGTACTCCTTGAACTTTTTGAACCGATCGAACGCTTCACTCTTCTCTCTTAGCAGCATCGTCCACATATATCTTGAGTAATCATCAATTAAGACAAATACATATCTATTGTTTGCTGGTGTTGATGGTGATATCGGACCGCACAAGTCACCATGTACCAACTCCAATGCGTGTGATGCTCGATACTTTGCTTTAGGCGGGAAAGACTTCCGA
>NW_013620455.1:519-771 GCF_000695525.1 Brassica oleracea var. oleracea
AACCTCTATTGGCGTTTTGTACAATCGGTTTGGTTGCCTTGCGACTTGTACTAATAGCCGTCCACGGGGATCTTTCAGCATCAGTAAGTCTTCTTTAATATTAACCTCACAACCCATCTCGGTTGTTTGTCCAAGACTTATGATATTGTGTTTAAGACTTGGGATGTAGTAGATATCTTTGAGTGCTCTTCTCTCCCCTGTTTTTCCGATGAACGTGATCGAACCTTTCCCAACAATCTCGACGTTTGATCC
>NW_013620455.1:883-1067 GCF_000695525.1 Brassica oleracea var. oleracea
TTCGTTGAGGAATACTACTTCATGCATATATAATGCATCTGCTTCTTGTGTTTCCGTTAGGTTAGCTTCTTCTCTTGGTCGTGTAGGACAATGTGACACGAAGTGCCACATCTTGTCGCATCGCCAACATCTAACCTTAGTCCTTATTGGTCTTGTCTGAAGCTTCTCCTCCTTTGTTATGACC
>NW_013620456.1:0-1067 GCF_000695525.1 Brassica oleracea var. oleracea
CCTATTACCCATACGGGTATCATTCATATCACAGATGCATTAGTTTTGTATGATGTGTTGCATGTTCCAGACTTTCATTTTAATCTCATTAGTGTGAGTAATCTTCTGCGATCTTTGTTTTGCTCTGCACACTTCTTTCCTGATGTATGTTTGTTACAGGAACTTTCACAGGGGTCAATGATTGGGAGGGGTAATTTTTACCACAATCTCTATATTCTTGAGACTCCTTCCCTCTCGACATCATCTCCTGCTACGTTCTTTTGTGGATCTATGTTGATTGATGAGCATTTGTGGCATCTTCGCTTAGGACATCCATCATCTGGTGTTTTTCAAAAGTTGTTGCAAGATTTACCAAGTTTGAAGTCTGTTTCTTCTTCTACAGAGTCTCATTGTTCGGTTTGTCCGTTAGCAAAACAAAAGAGGTTAGCATATGTTTCTCATAATAATTTGTCGTCTAAGCCTTTTGATCTAGTCCATATAGATATTTGGGGTCATTTCAGTACCGAGTTTGTTGAAGGTTTTCGTTATTTTTTCACATTGGTGGATGATTGTACACGCATGACTTGGGTTTACATGTTAAGAAATAAAAGTGATGTTGCAGATTCTTTTCCAGCTTTCTTACGACTTGTTTCAACTCAATTTAATACAAAAGTGAAAGCTATTAGATCTGATAATGCACCAGAATTGGCATTCTCTAACATTATAAAAACTCACGGTGTGATGCATTTCTATTCATGTGCATACACACCTCAACAGAACTCTGTGGTTGAACGAAAACACCAGCATTTACTTAATGTTGCTAGGGCTTTACTCTTTCAATCTCAGGTTCCTTTAGCTTATTGGAGCGACTGTGTGTTGACTGCTGTGTTTCTGATCAATCGTTTGCCATCACCCTTGGTTGGTTTCAAATCTCCATTTGAATTACTTCTAGGTAAGAAACCTGATTACTCTTTGTTGAAAGCTTTTGGTTCTTTGTGCTATGTTTCTACTCTTTTAAAGGATAGAACAAAATTTTCACCTCGTGCTAGACCATGTGTTTTCTTAGGATATCCTCTTGGCTATAAGGG
>NW_013620457.1:0-1067 GCF_000695525.1 Brassica oleracea var. oleracea
GAAGCTTCCTCTTAATCAAAAGTAGGTTTGTATTGTATCAGTTTTTTGATATGCTTTGATTTGCTTCCGTAGGTGAACTGTGTCTCTATCATGGATCATCTAACTACATGGAGAAAGAGGTTCAGTTTACAGGAATATTAAGTGATAAAGCTCAAGAAAATCCAGGTTGTCTCTAAAATTTTTGTTCATGTGACCATATCAGTAATTTTGAGAATCATTAATCCTCATTGCCATGTGCTTGATTTTTTGTAGACTTTTTCAATTGGAATAGAGTTAAGCTTTGTTACTGTGATGGTGCTTCTTTCAGTGGAGATGGTCAGAATGAGGTTAGAATCATTACACTATTGAGTTAATAGAGGCTTTGTTTTTAGTTCTGTACATTTGAGCATCTTCTTAGCTTTTGTTTAAAACTTTTTTTACAGGCTGCACAGCTTCAGTTTAGAGGAGAGCGTATCTAGAGAGCAGCCATAGATGATTTAAAGGCCAATGGAATGAGATACGCCGACCAGGTTTGACACTTAATCTTCTTTTAGTCTACACTTCATGATCAAAGACTTAAGAGTAGTTTCTTATGAACTGTTAATGTTGTGTCAGGCACTTCTCTCTGGATGCTCAGGTGGTGGTTTAGCAGCTATCCTACGTTACGATGAGTTCAGGAACTTGTTCCCTGGTTCCACCAAAGTCAAGTGCTTAAGTGACGCAGGCTTGTTCTTGGACAAGTTTTATTTCTCATCTAAACATAAAGTCAAACACTTGGGAGCTTTCAAGTTTGATTTTCAGAGTATAGTAGAGTTTCAGAGTGTGAAAAACAACCTGCCTCGTCTGTGCACAAACCATCTTCTCTCTCGGCAGACAAATAAACCTTTTTTTATATAAACGTCTGAAACCAGAACCATCGAAATTCAAACACTTGGGAGCTTTCAAGTTTGATTTCACATCTAAACATAAAGTCAAACACTTTTCAAACCCAAAAAAAAAACATCCGTCAAAATCTGGATCCCCCTTAAATGGAAATATCTGCTTTCAGGACATGGACTCTCCTCCTTCTGACTTCGGGTTCGAAGGTT
>NW_013620458.1:0-1067 GCF_000695525.1 Brassica oleracea var. oleracea
GGTTCAGAGCCAACAATGGTATGGAGACTACAGCTCAGCACCTGGGGTTACTACACCACGTTCCCACCGGACGACGACGATGATGGGGCCTCTGCCCCTACTCACTATCCTTGAAGGTACTTCACTATTTTCCATTGTATATACCATCTCATTTTTGCATATTAGTTTTCTCTTGTGGGTATCTCCCTCTACTTGACAACACAGAGATTGTGTAACTTAAGTTTGGGGGAGGTACCAAGTATTTGATCATGTTTGCTTTAATGAATTTGCATTGAGTCTTGCACACATACCATTTTGCATAAAAAAAAACATATAGATTGCATCACTTGCATTTTTAGGAGAGTCTAGAGCATATAGGTTGCATTCACTTGCATTGGGAGCAATGATTTAAGATGTCTTGTAAAGAACACTATTTCACACTCGAGTAGCTATTGCATCTCTCAAAAAGCCTTGTATGTTTCGAGCCTTAAAAACTCTTCCTGAATCTCATTAGTTGCTGAAACTCAATCTTTAAAGCCAACTACAACCTTATTTGAACTGAACGAACTTAGTGCTTCTTGCTTATGGTCCCTTGTGTACTGAGTCATGGATATACACACTTGAGTTGTCACATCATTTATGCCAATCTTTTTGACAAACTCGAGTGGTACACCACTCCCAAAACCCTTTCCTCCTTTTAAGCTTTCATTGTTTGATGAGTGAGGCCTTTTTCGGAAAGTCTTACATGTGCAAAATGTTGAGAGTGTCGGGAACGACAATGCTTGATCTTTATTCTTGCTAGATTAGGCACTCTGTTGTCTAGCTATAGGTGGGGGTGAATATTGTGATTATGATTTGGAAGCATGAAAAGTTCGAAGAAAAAGAATAGACTCTTTGTGTTTAAATGGATAATCTTATTGGAATTAGTAGATAAACATCTAGCTCGAGTTTATGAAAAGTCTTGGCCCCCGAAAAAAAAGAGAGAAGAAAAATATAAGAAAAGAAGAAAGAAAAAAATAGAAAGAAAAGGGGGCTAGCAACGTTGTTAGGAGTTAAGATTGTTTTGAAGTTGAGGAAAATCCTTTATA
>NW_013620459.1:0-1067 GCF_000695525.1 Brassica oleracea var. oleracea
GATCGAGTTGTGATCATGTTCTTCTCCTCACGAATTACTCTGGAGTATACTAGATTAAGATCAGGTAAAGGGTCCTCGTTTGTGATCCTTGACCTAATAGACATAAAGCATGAGTCATCAAGCCCAAAGAGGAACTTGTGAACGCGAGCATCTTCTTTGTCTTTTTCAATATCAGCAGCCGCAACACATGTATACGTACATATAGTTTTGAGATTCTGGAGTTCCTCCCATAGTTTCGTGAGCCTGCCGTAGTATTCTAGAACCGATTGTCCATCCTGCTTGCAGTTAGTAATAGCATCCTGGAGGTTATGAACTCTAGTCCCATTCTTGACAGAGAAACGCAATTTCAAAGATTCCCATTGTTTATGAGCATCCGGTACATGTGCAACCATCGAACGAACTTTTGAATCAATCGACGTCGAATCCATCCGACGATCATTGAATTTGCTGCCAGCCACCGTGCTAAATCAAGACTATCCTCCGATGGTTTTGATATTGTTCCATCAATAAAGCCAAGTTTCTGCTTAGCTTGTAAAGAATTTCGAAGCTCCGTCGACCACTCCTGGTAACTTTCATGAGTTAGAAGGACAGATGTGATAAGAACCCCGGGATTATAGGACGGATGGAGGTGATAAGGTGATAGCTCCGGAGGAACGCCGGTAGTTGCGGAAGTAGAAGTAGTAGTAATAGACATCTAGAATGATAAAATTAGAAGTAGAAGACGACTTAGATCAAACGTTGATGAGTTTGATTTAAAAGAAATTTTGGTAAGATCTTAGCTCTGATACCATTTAATGAATATAATGTAGAATTGTGTATCTCTTATTCAACCACCAAGAGGTGTTTATATACAACATCCTTAGCATAACCTAGTTAGGAAAAGGAAATACATAGATCGTATAAATACCAAGAATATAGGAAACTTTATATTTATCCTAATCCCAATAAAGTGATGTTAGAAGTTTTCAAGGCTCCTAAAACAAATGTTGTAATATAAGTGAATGTTGAACCAATTCTAACGGATTTCAAAGTACTGAGAATTCAAGTACTCACTTAATCTAAGTGCA
>NW_013620460.1:0-1067 GCF_000695525.1 Brassica oleracea var. oleracea
GATCATGCCAGACTTGAGAAAGATCATGCCAGACTTGAGAAAGATCAGGCCAGACTTGACTTGGATCATGAGGTTTCACAAAATGATTGAGACTTCTTTCTTTTGGCTCGATTGCCTCATACTGCACGTACCGGCGACCGTACTGATGGACTGATCGACCTTTTTGATCAGTTCATGCACTTTGATCAGCCAAATCTCACTAAGGCAAGGATCTTTCACCTTTCTGAAGACATATGACACACTTGGTCCAATATGGTTCATGATCTGGACATGGTGGTTAATACGGACAGTCCCCCATCCGTCGTTCTCCTTACCGCGGTTCATGCTTCAGGATACAACGAATCTGGACATAAGCCGAACAGTCACCTTGTCTAGTCTTATCTCTTTGTTTTCGTATTAAAGACTAGATCTAGATCTAGATCTACTTTTTCATTTAATTCCTAGATCTACAAAACACTATAAATATGTAGTCTATTTCATCAATAAAATCAGTTCAGTTTTGGTTGTTTATTTTGTTTCTTCTCTGAGTGAGAGAGAGAGTTCTTTAGCTAGTTCATTGGTGTGAACCGGCTTGTTGATTTGGTGGTCAGCCAATTCATCTTTGTGTGTTGTTTGGTGGTTAGCCAACACATTCATTCTTTCTTTGGTGGTTAGCCTTAGATCGTGGGTATATCAAGAGTCATTCCGCATCTCTTGACGATCCTTTCAATCCATCTCAGTTCCAAAAAGTGCCGTTTGCCTTCTCGGATCATATCCAACACCCAGCTAAAGTGATCCTCCCTATCTTAGGGTTCTTCAAATGCCATCTGACACCTAGAGCTGGAAATTTTAGTTTTTACCCGCGGGTCCCGCTCCGTTTGACCCGCTGCGGGGTGGGTGCGGGTCGGCCATTTTGAAAAATTCAACATGCGGGTGCGGGTGCGGGTGCGGGTGCGGGTGCGGGTCGAGTCGATTCTACGCGGGGCGGATGCGGGTCGGTCGATTTTTAATCGCGGGTACCCGCTAACCCGCAAAAAAATAAAAAAAAATTCAAAAAATAATATATATTTTCGTAAAAAATATATAAA
>NW_013620461.1:0-1067 GCF_000695525.1 Brassica oleracea var. oleracea
AACCCTCGGAATATACCGAGGGACTCATTCCTCGGAATATACCGAGGAACTTGTTCCTCGGAATTTTCCGAGAGTTCATTTCCTCGGAATTTCCCGATAAAAATTCTGAGGAACATTTCGCCGGAACTTCCGAGGTAAATTCCGAGGACGTTCTCCCTCGGTATATTGCGAGGAGCTTTCCGACGAACTGGTGGTCCTCGGAGTTTCCTCGGAAATTGGTTTCCTCGGAATTCCGTTGGAAAATTCCGAGGGATTTCTGAGGAAAATTGAATTTCCGAAGACTTGTTTCGTCGGTATGTCGTCGGAATAACGTTATTCCGACGACATACCGACGATTTTTTCCCTCAGTATGTCGTTGTTTTCTTGTAGTGAAATCGGTTATTTTGGACACAATATTGGAAAATAATATTAAACGAAAATGTAAACCAGTCCATTCAAAATTAATTTTCAAAATTTCTGTTAACCGAAAATTCGGTTCGAAATCACAGGGCTATAGAGTATTCGATGCACAAAGTCAAACTTCATACTCAATGTTCAATTCATATCTACTTTACAAAAATATGTATGCAAGTTTAATTTTTGATGGCAAAACTTATTTATTAGAATGAAATATTAAAAACGTAATATTTATTGTTTGATTTAGTTTCTGCAAATGAATAATACTAAATAACATATAAACTTGCGTATTACCATCCCCTAAATTTTAGAATTGAGTTATGACTATCTATAAGATGAAACCATAGACTCGGGCATGAAATATATACGCAAGATACTTGATAGTTGATATTAACACTAATAAATTGAATCTTGTTGTAAACTTAAGGATTTAGAACTGTAAGTTTCTGTATTTTATTAATCATAACATGAGTTCCTTTATATAAGGATTACAATTCATAAGAAAAGGAAAGTATCCAAAAACTAAACCAACTAGGATTAGGAAAACTAGTAATACATAATAATGGAAAGATAACAATTACAAGGAAAATGAAATAGAGTTTCTTTTTCTCCAAAGCATAAGCTGCCTCTCTCTCTCTCTCTCCTAAGGTCACGGCCGCCTCTCTCTCTCT
>NW_013620462.1:0-1067 GCF_000695525.1 Brassica oleracea var. oleracea
AAAAACCATTTTTATAATTGTTTCTGTAGTATCATATGTATTTAAATTTATATTATCAATTTATATAATGTAATCTATGATATTTAATTATTTCTATAAATAAATTATGTTAATTTATCTATATTTAAGATGCTTAATTGTATGTTTAGAAACATATATTAGATTAGGTAATTCTAGGGTTAGTTTCCTTTTAAAATTTTTAATTAAATAAATAAAAAATGTAAAACTATCGACCAATCAAATTATAACAATTAATTAGAAAGATCTCCTATGAGCGACACATCAGCAGAAATCAATTAAGTGACTTCTAAATTAATATATAAGGGGATGCGTTAAGTAATACTCCATCCGTATCATTTTAAGTGATGTTTAAAAAAAAAGAATTTGTTTCAAAATAATTGATGTTCTCACTATTCTAGATAGAATTTAATAGCATTTGAATTTTGTGACCAATTATAAAATAGTGTCTTCTTTTTTTATTGGTTAAACTAGTTTCATTTAATGATATTTTATGTAACCAATGTAAATTATAAAAAAGTTTGTATTTTCTTAATTCATGTGCAAAAACCTTAAAAACCACTTATATCGATACAGAGGGAGTATCAATCATTTCCTTAACTGTAGTTTGAATATTCAATGTAATCATGTTATTTTATTTTCATAGTCGACTATTAAAAACCCTATAATTGTCTTTAATTTCTTTGAGTCTTTATTTGCGACTATAATTGCATATATCTTGGCAAGACTGGCTCCAAATATCCCACTGTCCCCACATAAGTCAACTTACTTCTGGCAATGAGCTTAATATTACTCAGATTCACACCATCACGAGTCGTACAACCCGAACATGCATGAAATTTCCATTCGTATGAATGTTAAAACCGGTTATCATAAAATACAAAATCCACAGACAAAGATATATATATATATATATATCATAGTGGTTTGTGTTTGTCCTTTGTGCCATAACCGTATCACCAATATTAGATTTGAATCTGTTTACAAAAAAAAAAAAAAAATATATTAGATTTGAATTCATATTTTATTTTTTGAAAAATATGAATTCG
>NW_013620463.1:0-1066 GCF_000695525.1 Brassica oleracea var. oleracea
AAAACAAACAAACCCGCGCTTTCTAAGCGCGGGTCAAAATCTAGTTCTTTCTTATATTTCTCTCATTTTACTTTTACTACATATAAATAAAATATCATCTATAATAAAAATATATAAGGTTGTTATATATATTTTCATGATTAAAATTTTGATAAACAAAATAGATGGAGATCATGAAATTGTTTTAAAAGTCTTTATTAGTCGATTTAGTTTTTTTTTTCTTACAAAATATGATAACTAGAATGATATCAAAATTAATTTACATTTTCAAAGACAAATTTTAATAATTTAAATTAAATACTATAAAATATAAATACATCGTTATAGAAAATACTTGTGCTGATTCACAAATATATGATATAAAAATTCAAAATTTTGAAATTATAAATATGTATACTTAATTAACAATTTAAATGTTATTAACTTGGAAATAGGTGATGTTAAGATGAGCCTTGAAGAATGTAATCAAAATGGACATGCTTAATCGAAATCCAATGCTCCATTGACATATATGTTGGAATGACATAATTAGATTGACTGAAATCAAACTTCGACCACTAAAATATGAGTTACAAACACACAAAAATAAGCTAATGGAAAAAAATCTAATAATAGATTATTATCTTTCGACTAACCTGAAATTATTGATTTGATTATGAAAATAAACATAAATATTTAGTATATGAACAATTTATTCTGTGATAAAAATAAAATAAAAATATTTAAATAATATAAAATGATTTAATTGCACACTATATAACAACTATTTTCTCAAAATAAAATATCATTAAATTATTAATTTAAACACATGTATTAAAAATAAACTAAATTAATCCATAAAATCGTTTAAAATCCCAAACAAGATAGATAATAAAAACTATTTAGCATATGAATTGTTACAAGAGACAAAAAAAAAAAAGACAATGATTAAAATACAAAGGTTGCAACTCTATATTAATATTTGGAATCGAATGATATATGGAATGAGTTTTTCAATTAATTTCAAATCATTCTTTACCATTTATTTTGAAAGGAATAGAATAATCATTTCATTGATTCCACAAAT
>NW_013620464.1:0-1066 GCF_000695525.1 Brassica oleracea var. oleracea
TGGTCTAAAGATGTGTTTTTTAATAATGTATTTTGTTCATTCTAAAAATGCATAGATTTTTAATCAGTTATCTTTTGATCAAGGGATGTACCTTTTTGTTCTAAAACATTGCATAGATTTTTACGATATTATCAGAAATGTATAAAGTGTTATGAAAAGAACCAGAATTTTATTGTATCGCGAAATTTTAATAAGTAGGGCAAAATTTTATACCCGTAGAAAGAAGATAACACCAATATATGATAAATATGCGAAACAAAATAGTTATTATGAAGAGGGAGAAGAGAGATGAGATGTGTGGTACAAATGATCGAAATCGATCGTTTATATAGAAGTTAAAAAGTAAAGTTACCGTGCATGCATAGTGACAGTGGACCCCACATTTGTTTACAAAATCAACAATTGAGGCGTCTCCTTCCATATTTTACTTTTGTAACACTCCCCCTTGGGGACCGGTGTCACTATCGTCTTTTGCTTAACGTCTATGTTGCCTCGTTAAAAACCTTTCCAGGAAAACCCAATGGGAAAAACCATAGTAAGGTAAAAAGAGTACAACTACGTAAGCTTCCCCTCGAATGAGGAGTTGTAGATCCTTCTGATGGCGCATTCCAATGTTATGGACATGTTTTCTGAATGCTGAAGTCGGAAGTGATTTTGTGAAGAGGTCAAGATATGTCGCATGATTGGACATATCTTACTTCGATTTCTTTCTTTTTCTCGAGCTCTTGAGTATATGAGAAGAACTTCGGATGTATATGTTTTGTCCTATCGCTTTTGATATATCCTTCCTTCGTTTGATCAACACATGCCGCGTTATCTTCATATAGAATAGTTGGATCTATATTTTTGTCAATCCCACTGCTCGACCAGATGTGTCGGCTTATTGATCTTAGCCATACAAATTCTCTACTCGTTTCATGGAGTGCAATGATCTCAGCATGATTTGAAGAAGTAGCCACGAGCGTTTGTTTCTGGGAACGCCAAGATATAGCAGTGCCTCCGATAGTGAAAACGTATCTTGTTTGCGATCGGGATTTGTGTGGATCTGAAAGATATCCTGCATCTG
>NW_013620465.1:0-1066 GCF_000695525.1 Brassica oleracea var. oleracea
CCAGAGGTGTCTTGTAAGCTGTCCTATAAGCCCAAAGCGCATCATCATGCTTAACTGACCAATCATTCCTTGTAATCCCCACAATCTTCTCCAGAATGGACTTGATCTCTCTGTTAGAAATCTCAACTTGACCACTTGTTTGAGGATGGTAAGGAGTTGCAACCTTGTGCTTAACACCGTTCTTCCTGAGAAGTCCCTCAAGCAGTTTGTTGATGAAATGAGACCCTCCATCACTGAATACAACTCTTGGAACTCCGAACCTTGGAGAGATGGTGCTCTTGAACATCTTGATTACCACTCTTGCATCATTAGTGGGACTTGCAATAGCTTCCACCCATTTTGAGACATAATCAACAGCTACCAGGATGTACTTGTTGCCATGTGATGATGGAAATACCCCATGAAGTCAATACCCCACACATCAAACACTTCAACTTCAAGGATTGGATTCTGAGGCATCTCATTCCTCTTGGTGATTTTTCCCCTCCTTTGGCATGAATCACACCTTGAAACAAAGTCTTTTGTGTCCTTGAACATGTGTGGCCACCAGAATCCAGCTTGCAACACCTTAGCAACAGTCTTGAAGGTAGCAAAGTGGCCTCCATAGAATGATCCATGACACTGTGTAAGGATCCCATCAATCTCCTCATTAGCAACCACTCTCCTATAAAGTTGATCTTTGCAAAGAATGTAAAGGTAGGGCTCATCCCAGTAGTATTTGTTAGGATCAAAAACGGTTACGACGAAGTTAACGCCTAACTCCCCGAAGAAGAAAAACGTAGAAAAATTCTTCGACAAATACTTTTTCGAAATAGATTCTTCTTTACGAAAAACCTTTTCGGAAGAAACGCGAATCATCGGACAAGAGCTCGAGAAGGATCGTTACACAGCGACCAAACGCGTGCTCCGCTCGGTCGCTACGTAGCGACCGAGTTCGAGCCAAAGCTCAGTCGCTACGTAGCGACCAAACGCCCATCCCGCTCGGTCGCTACATAGCGACTGAGCTCGAGCCGGAGCTTGGTCGCTACGTAGCGACCGAGCTCGAACCAAAGTTTGGTCGCTACGT
>NW_013620466.1:0-1066 GCF_000695525.1 Brassica oleracea var. oleracea
CATATGGATCACTGGATAAGATAAAAGAACAGCTTCGTTCCTAAGCTGATTCATGGACTGAAACCGAAAGCAGCTGCATATAGTATGTAAAAGAAATTGATCACGCATGATCACTGATCTTGGAGTTGTATAAAAGACAATCCAATACAGTCCATATATTTGAAATTCGTTGTGATTATACTAAACCTAAAAGAGGTTAATAGGCATAGAATAACTATGTGGGTGTCCGACCAAAAGCGTCCGGCCCCGGCCCTTCAAACTAAAGATGTCCGACTCTGTCCGTCTAAGGGCGTCCGACTCTTCAGCAAAGAACGTCTGGCTCTTCTAGAAAGAATGTCTAGCTCTTCTACTAGACGCGTCCGGCTTTTAAAACTAAAAGGCGTCTAGCCCTTCTTCTTGATCACGGGCTAGTAGAGACAAAGGATCAATCGGATACAAATGTATTGTAGTCCATAGACTAAAAGACGTCTGGCCCTTATTCTTGATCACGGGCCAGTAGAGACAAAAGATCAACCGGATACAAATGTATTGTAGTCCATAAGCTTGTTAGAGCCAAAATCCATGACCTAATAATATATACTTTGGGTGTGATATGATCCACAGCAACTGAGGTCATGAGATGTCCACATCAATGAGAGTGTTCGGCCGCAGAGCCATAATAAGAGATTATAAACTCACAGCAATGATCATTGATCTTGAACACTCATGAGACAAGTAGTGGACATGTATAGACGAGGTCTATGATCCAGACATGGATTGGCCAGATCAAGACATACGTTCATGATAACCATGTTTAGTACATTGTCCATGAGTACTTGGTTTATCCGACCATAGTAAAGAGTTAAGAGTAGACGATCACGTCTAGACTATGGACACATGCAAACACGATTTGCAAAGACTCAATAGTGATCCCCGAGAACAATATGGTTCACATTGTTTAGCACACATGCTTTACCAGGACACTCAATGTCAAGAGACATGAGAAACGACCTACTAGGTCAAAGTGGTCTAGATACGGTTTAGTAATGAACTTGGCCGATTACTCCCTTCCTACATATACAGGAAA
>NW_013620467.1:0-1066 GCF_000695525.1 Brassica oleracea var. oleracea
GAACCCGTCGTACAAATCTCTTAAAACCGCTAGAAACTACAACCACCTGCATCCGCAAACTCCTGCAACCGCTGCCGTTGCTTTTGAACCACAACCTTTGCGTTTGAACCAATCATGCCTAATTGTTGGGATTCCTTGTGTCTGGTCCAATATTTATTGTTTGATTAGTATGCTAAAATGACTTGTACAGTACTCTACCGAACCAAAATTTAAAAATCCTTGAGGCTAGAAGAAAAAAAGTTTAAGTTTACGCTTATGGCTTACATTGTCATATACGAAGAATCTATTCATCCAAAAGCCTCTCCTGTTCTACACTCCCCCATTTTTCGTCAAAGCAGTTAAAACACTAACTACATGACCTTTATGCCTTAGGATGGCCAACCGATTCAAGAAATCCAGGATATTGGCAAACAACATATTTTCAGATCATTACCGCAGTAAGCTCTACTGTTTTCTATTTTGGGGGTCATGGAACTTTTAGCTTTTATCACACAGAGTCCAGTAGATGTTACAGAAAATCCTACTAAAGGCCAAACAATAAAACAAAACAAAAACTCTTAGACCATTGTCAATGGTTCACTCTATATTTTTACTCTAAAATAGAGTAACTCTATAATAGAGTTGAATTATACTCCAATGATACTCTATTTTAGAGTGGAAAATTGAGCGATGAACAAAAAAATACAACTTATTCTATATACAAGAGTAAACTCATTTTTACTCTATTATAGAGTAGTAAAAAGAATATTATTGGATCACTTTTATTCTAAACTCTATTTTACAGTGAAAAATAGAGTGGGTTTGGAGATGCCCTTAGTCACTGATGAAGCCATGAGAAACATAAGTATCTCTTAACCACTAATGAAGTTTTTTTTGAACTTATCATCCATTTCTTGTAAACTAGAGAGAAGATACATTCACAAAGAAGTTGTAGCTTTCTGATCTCAACTGTTCAAAGGAGAGGAATGTTACCTGAGTTATCAAAAGCCTTTTAACAATCTCAAGTAGTTGCTCCTTTGCGGATTAGGAAGTGCATCCACATTCCAACCACTAATGAAGTTCATTC
>NW_013620468.1:0-813 GCF_000695525.1 Brassica oleracea var. oleracea
AGATATTAAATAAATAAAAAGTACAAGAAATGGAAATACATATACAGAAAAATAAACAATAAGTAAATAATGTAAATATATAATATATGAATTATATATTATATAATAAGTAAATACACAATTTGTTTTTAAAAAATGGAAAAAGTTCATTAAGCATTAAACATCTATCTTAAAATGTAAAATAGAGATATTAAATAAATAAAAAGTACAAGAAATGGAAATACATATACAGAAAAATAAACAATAAGTAAATAATGTAAATATATAATATATGAATTATATATTATATAATAAGTAAATACACAATTTGTTTTTAAAAAATGGAAAAAGTTCATTAAGCATTAAACATCTATCTTAAAATGTAAAATATATAATATAAGTAAATACACAATTTAAAAAAATGGAAAAAGTACATTAAGATTTAAATATCTATTTTAAAATATAAAATATTGATATTACGTAAATAAAAAATATAAGAAATGGAAATAAACATTTTAAAAAATGAAAAAATACATTAAGATTTAAACATCTATCTTAAAATGTACACTTATCTTAAAATGGTAGTAAATTATATAAAAATGGAAATACCACATTAAACAAAAAAATAAAAATGTATAGTTTTACATCAAGAAAGTCCCTATAAAATTCATTATTCCATAAACATCAATCTCACACAACCAAGGAAAACTTCAAAGCACTCGAGCAAAAAAATGGTTCCACCATCAACTCTTGCCGTCCCAAAAAACTTTAATGACCTTGAAGGAAGTTTTTTATAACAACGAACTTTTTGTTAGGTGGATTCATTGTTGGGAA
>NW_013620468.1:880-1066 GCF_000695525.1 Brassica oleracea var. oleracea
CTTACAAATTTAAATTAATCTAATCCATAATTTTATTGTTAATATTCATACTAACTCTTTCATGATCAAACCATTACAGTTAATAACCATTCAAGCCTTTATCCCGAAACACTTCTTTCCTCGCTGAATCATGTATTGTTTCATGTTGATTTAGTATTGTTTTTGGTTTATTAACCGGTTTAGGAT
>NW_013620469.1:0-1065 GCF_000695525.1 Brassica oleracea var. oleracea
GTGAGGATAACCCAAAAACACGCATGGAACAGCTCGTGGAGTATTTGAAGTTAATGCGACGACGATGCGACGACGATGAGGTTTAAGGTCTCAAGTCAGAAGGCAAGGGAGAAGGTTCTTCATCGTGGTATATGGAATATTGGGGTTCCTATGTTAGTGTTGAAATGGTCGCCAGAATCTGAAGGGGAAGAACAGAAGGAAGAAGCCATTCCTATGTGGGTTCACTTGGAGAAAGTACCTCTCCACATGTACTCGTGGGAAGGATTGAGTTTTATCACCAGTACAGTATGCTTTCCAGTGAAGCCACACCCAGAAACCATAGCTTGTTCTAATCTAAATGAGGCGAAGATATTTGTGAGAGTTGATGTCACAAAAACTTTGCCAAAGGAGATCACATTTTCAAAGGAGGGAAAGCAGTTCACTGTTAAGTTCTACTACCCATGGCTACCGGCTAGATGCAAGTTATGTGATAAATGGGGTTACAGTGAAGCAGTGTGTGCTATGAAGAGCAAGGGAAAGAAGAGAAATGAAACTGGATCCCCTATTACGAAGGTTAATGGGGAGAAAGTTGAAAGTCCTAGTTATCTGAGTGTAGTGAATGAGAAGGAAGGTGTCTTAATGGAGGGAAGTGGTGATAAAGTTATGGATGTGGTAGAGAGTGAAGGAGGTGCTAAAAAGTTATAGAATGGTGTCGGTACAAGTGGGTGGCCTAAGGTTTCGCCAGCCAAAACAGGAAGATCTTTAGTTCTATCAGCTCAGAAAGTAGATGATGTTGAGATCTCTGCATCAAAATTCTATGTGCTTAGTCTTGAAGATGTAGATGAGGGAGAGTTATTAGCAGATGAGAAGTTACTTACTGTAGTGGATGATTATCAATTAGAAACTGAGGAAATGGAGTTACTTGAGAGTGACCAGGTAGAAGACATTGATCAACAAGTTCTTGAGGAGAAAAAAGTTGGGTCGAGAAGAGGACGAAAGGCTAAGGCTCCGGATGCAAATCCTGGGAAGAGCATTCGGCCTCGACGAAAGCACTAATATATGGGGAGTTTCTTCTGGAATGTTCGT
>NW_013620470.1:0-1065 GCF_000695525.1 Brassica oleracea var. oleracea
TTTTACGAGGAAAGCGTATTTCCTCGTACATTCCACGTAAACTTAGCTTGTTCTTTACGAGGAAATAATTTAAGTCTACTTAGCGAGGAAATTTTGAATCCACTAACGTTTTTTGTCACACGTTTTTTTCCGGCCACCTTACTAATTTTCGTCGTAAATTCGTAGGAAAATTACAACTACCAGATTCAAAAATTTTCTATAAATACGGACGTTTGAACATCATTTTAAACACACCAACAAAAAAACGTGAAATAAAAAACTATGGCTGGCTCCGGAAATATTTTCGAGTTGCGGAAGTGGATGTATATGCATAGAGATGCTAACGGAAGAGTGACGAAATAATACCTTGCGGGGCTGGAGACATTTATGCATCAAGCAGATTAAACACCTCTCGCCCAAGAAAGTGGTAAGATGTTCTGTCCTTGTCGGAAATGCAACAATTCGAAATTGACAAACCTTGAAAATGTTTGGAAGGCAAGTTGGTTTGATTGTCACCGTCGATTTCTTCCCATTGGCCATCCGTACCGAAGAAACAAGATTTGTTTAGGCACAAAAGGGTTGTGAGAGACACTCCTCCTCCATATCTAACTGGAGAACAAATTGAAGCGCAAATCGACTACTACGAAGCTAACGAAATAGTTCGTTGGGGTGGTAATTGGCATGTCCCTCGTAATATGCCTGATTCTTACGGTGTTCATCACAATTGGCAAAAGAAGAGTATGGTAGACAGCGAGCGACCAGTAACTATGGAATATGTGTGAAAGGGGAAACAGATTTCTACGGGATCTTGATGGAGATTATTGAAGTCGAATTCCCAGGGATATTGAAGCTGAAATGCGTCCTCTTCAAATGTGAACAAATTCTTTTTTTGCCATACATGAGCAAAATAAATTAATTTCTACGTTTTCTTTATTTTAATTTGCAGGTACAACAAATTTGAGTCTTTCATCTTAGCTTCACAAGCAGACCAAGTTAGCTTCCTTCTATACCCTCGGCTGAGAGAATCGGTTATAAATTAGTTAGTCGTGATCAAAGTTACACCTCGAGGACGAATCATCAGTGGAG
>NW_013620471.1:0-1065 GCF_000695525.1 Brassica oleracea var. oleracea
AATTATCCAGAATGGGAAATGAACACTTCAATTGCCCTGAAGTCTAGTGGACTCGGGAAATGTATCATTAAAAGAAATGATGAAATTGAAAGTGAAAAGCATAGAGCCATAACAATTATGCGCTATCATCTCACTGAGGAACTGAGAAATAAGTATGAAGATATTGAGGATCCTTATGATCTTTGGATAAAACTAAAATCCATATACTCAATGGAATTATGGCGAAAAGCCATGAATGATTGGAAGATACTCAGATTCCAGGATTTTAAATCCGTGGAAGAATACGATTCTGCTGTAATGAAAATCGCCCATAGTCTTGAACTATGTGATGAAGTGGTTACAAATAATGATCTACTATATAAAACATATTCCACATTTCATCCAAAGGATCGGTTGCTATCATATACAGCTAAGGTTTTCACAACCTATAATGACCTATTGTCATACCTATTGGCAACTGAGCAAAGAAAGCAGAAAGTTAAAGATACCATTGACAGATTTGAGAAACTTCAGAAAAGATGCATTGAGCAACAAAACAGTGAGATGAGATATCCTGAGGCATTGGATCAGGATGAATCCAAGAAATCCGTGTGGAGTAATATAGATTGTGAGGCCGGCTTATACATTGACTAAAGAAAGATCTCGACATTATAATTTTATTTTAAGTCTATGATTTTGTGATTTGCTTTTGACCTACTTGATGATTCACGATTTTTATATACATATAAAAGAGTTTGCTTTGATTTCATTATATCTTGCTTGATCTTACTTGAACATATGAATGACATAAAACCAAATAAGAAATCATGAATGGGTATAGTAAGCATAGTAAAGAAACTATGGCTAAGGCATTGTCTAAAGGACATTAGATACACCCAATAATATGTGACCCATTGAGTTATGATAATATGGTTTCTAAATAGAAACAATGGGCAAACAAAAGGAAACAAGTTCCTTCGGATTTTGAAAGAAAAATCGCCTAAGACCTTATAAGAAAGTAGTCGAGACTATACCTAACGATCTCTACTGATTTAAACTATGCTATAAGATCAGTATGATGAGAGG
>NW_013620472.1:0-1065 GCF_000695525.1 Brassica oleracea var. oleracea
TTTCTTATCTTTAATTATCGTGTGCGTTGACGCACTATCTGCCAAACGGGTTTAACGGAGGTTCTTAGAGTGGGGTTCTTAGCGGAATATAAGAACCTGTCTCTTAACTTTTAACTAAAAAAAGCTAAGAACCGGTTCTTAAATATCTTATTTAAGGACCGATTTTTAGTTTTTTTAGTTAAAAGTTAAGAGACAGGTTCTTATATTCAGCTAAAAACTCCTCCTTAAGAACCTCCCATTAAACATGCTTTGAGTAATACTATTCTTGAAACCATATTCGGAAAAGAGGCGTTAATTTAATATTATTTTATCGTCAAAGAGAGAGTGGCTTTTTAGTCAACAAGAGAGAAAATAATTTCGTTTGGAAAGTAGAAATTAAAAGGTTTATTTGTGAAATAGCCAAAAAAAAAATTTGTAGAAAGAAAATAGAGAGAGATAGGAAGAGAAAAAAAAGGTGAGAGTGTGTTATTTTAGTCGGTGAGTGAATTTTAGATTTTTTTAGTGTTATAGCATGCAATTTCGCAATTAAATATGCATGTGAAAACTAAGACCACATGAACAAATTTTCCCATAATCGTTCACCTGAAGGGAGAATGCTACGATTGTAGTATGGAATGAATGATATCGCATCAATGGTTATCCTGTAAGACCACAAATTAAATCACGTCCGATGAGTTTAATTTTAGATACTATTAGGGCCGGCTCAATGGTGCCATGGACCCTGGAGCAAAAAAAAAAATTTAATTTTCAAACTATTATTTTTCTTTAAAAAATTTGATATATATATTTTTTTTCAAAATACTAGAAGTATTTTTTTAAATAAATTTATAGAAATAAAATAATACTTTCGTATAAAAAAATTTGGATCCGTTTCTTATTCTTAATATAAAAATACATGTATTTTTTTTAAAAAATCGAATCCTTATCTATTAAAAAATAGGAGGCAACGGATTGGGTCCGGAGTGATCGCACAACTTGCCCCCCAATCTAAGCCGGCCCTGGATACTATTAAGCTCACTAAATTACGATTCCCTTCTTTTCTGATTGGAAGGATGGTATACGCAA
>NW_013620473.1:0-1064 GCF_000695525.1 Brassica oleracea var. oleracea
AGTTTCACCATGTTTCACTGTCCTCTTCTCTTCTCCAACCTTTCCTTGACCCTTAGCTTCAATAATCTTTTCTAGAATTTCTTCATCAACCTTCTCATCTACAATCACCACTTCATCATCAATGTTGATAGCCACCTCCCCACCTTGCTTTTCACCATCCTTGGTGAGAATTCTTGGAGATAACTCTCTACCACTCCGTAGGGTATTCATTGTTTCCTTGGGATTTTACTCTGACTTTCCAGGTAATGCCCCTTGTTGGCGACTTGGTTGAGAATTCATTGAAGCAAACTGGTTCTCCAAATGTCAGATCTTGTTGTTAAGCTCATTGTAGCTTCCATCAATCTTGGAGTATTTGGTATGAAATATATTTTTTTTAATAAGAGATAATTTAGTTTTACTTAAAACAGTGAATATTTAATATTAGCTTTACCTATTATAATTTTAATAAAATATATTATATAAAATATATTATAAACACTAAATAACATATAAGAAAGAGAAATTCCCTAAGATAATCATTTTTTAGTTTTTGTCACAAAAATAGTCATCAATCTGCTGAATGTTTTGCTTCTGCTGGTATCCTCCTTGCTGGTTGTTAGAGTAGGACCTTTGCTGGTAGTTGTTGTACTGAAAGTTAGGCTCTTTCCTGTACCAAGAACGGCTCTTTCTTGTACCAAGAACCATTGTTGTTGATGAAGCACAACTCTTCTTGGCCTTCCAAACCATCAACCTCATTGATCTTGGGAGGAAGCTCTTGAATAGGACCACCCACAAAGTTCATCTGCTTTTTCTTAGTTTGGTTGGAAAGAAGCAAGTCCATCTTCTCTTGCAAGGACTTAATCTCTTTCTTTGTTTGCTGATCATCACTTCTGTTGATCCTATCATGCTCCTCACTGTAGACCAAGTCACTCTTAGCCATGTTCTCTACCAGTTCCTCTGCCTCTTCCTCGGTTCTCCCCAAGAAGAAACCATTGCTGGCAGTGTCAAGCCTGTTTCTGCAATGTGGTAGAGCTCCTCTGTAGAAGGTGCTAAGCAAACTTTCCTTGCTGAAACCATGATGAGGG
>NW_013620474.1:0-170 GCF_000695525.1 Brassica oleracea var. oleracea
AACCAAGATGAATCGGGATGTAAGAAGCTGTATTTAGATACATAAAAAAGTGGAGAATCACCAGGAAGTGGAATAAATATTATAGGAGTTAGGATGAAGAAGTTATCCCACTTTCAAATCAGGTGATCCCAATTTTCCTGTTTGGGAATATGACGACTTCCTCGTCATTC
>NW_013620474.1:247-433 GCF_000695525.1 Brassica oleracea var. oleracea
AAATCTCATAGGAGTTAGGATGAAGAAGTTATCCCACTTTCAAATCATGTGATCCCACTTTTCCTGTTTGGGAATATGATAACTTCCTTGTCATTCTAATCAAACAAGGATGAATCAGGATGTAAGACACTGTATTTCGATACAAAAAGTAGTGGAGAATCATCAGGAAGTGGAATAAATCTCATA
>NW_013620474.1:505-1064 GCF_000695525.1 Brassica oleracea var. oleracea
AGATACATAGAGTAGTGGAGAATCACCAGGAAGTTGAATAAATCTCATAAGAGTTAGGATGAAGTAGTTATCCCACTTTCAAATAAGGTGATCCCAGTTTTCCTGTTTGGGAATATGACAACTTCCTCGTCATTCTGATCAAACCAGGATGAATCGCGATGTAAAAAGCTGTATTTGGATATATAAAGTAGTGGAGAATCACCAGTAAGTTGAATAAATCTCATAGGAGCACTTTCAATCAGGTAATCTCAGTTTTCCTGTTTGCGAATATGACAACTTCCTCATCATTCTGATCAAACCAGGATGAATCGCGATGTAAGAAGCAGTATTTGGATACATAAAGTAGTGTAGAATCACCAGGAAGTTGAATAAATCTCATAGGAGTTAGGATGAAGAAGTTATCCCACTTTCAAATCAAGGGATCCCAGTTTTCCTATTTGGAAATATGACAGTTTTCTCGTCATTTTGATCAAACCAAGATGAATCGCGATGTAAGAAGCTATATTTGGATGCATAAAGAAGTGGAGAATCACCAGGAAGTGGAATAAATCTCATAGGA
>NW_013620475.1:0-1064 GCF_000695525.1 Brassica oleracea var. oleracea
ACCATACTTCCTACACATGCATACTTAACTGCATCATTAGCTCGTACTAATCTAATTCTCCTTCTTCATTTACCTTCTAATCCTACAACTAACTAACTAACTAAGATTACGTTAGCACAATTATCGTTTCTCTCCTCATCCATCATAATGATATTTGAATAATTGAATCCACTTAGTTAGCTGACTTTGAGCTTCGGCGCTTGTCTATGTACTTAACCATCATCGGATGGATAGAGTGTTAGTAGCCTCTTCTGGCTAGTGTAATCTCATCTTAGATTTAGATCTAACAAAGTTAGGTAATCAACGTTGATTAGATAGTTAGGTTAAGGAATTTGTAACCACAAGTTGTAACATCTGAATTCCTATTTATTTCGAAATTTGATATTTTATAATTATTTAGAAGAAAATAAAAATCTGCTTAGCTTTAATTTGATGGGTTTAAATTTTTTAATCTAATATGGCCCACTTAAACATGTAATGGCCCACATTAACGAGCAAATCATCGGGCTTCAAAAACCAATTACAATAAGCTTAAGGCCCATAACAACATCATTGAGAATGAGACGGAGGTTGGATGTCTCCGAGAGCGTGACGACGACGGGATGCAAACCGGCAACTGCTTCCGATGCCGTCAAACCGGCCACTGGATCAGCGATTGCCCTCTCAAATCGAAAGCCGATGACGATCCTCCTCCACCGTCGATCCACTGCCCTTGCGGCGGAGGTCTCTGCGAAACCAAGCTCTCGAACACTAAAGAGAATCCCGGAAGGAGATTCTACAAATGCCCTGCTGTTCGTACTTCTTTCACGATTCCATCGAATCAAACGCGAATTGAATTCTCTCGCTAACGATTTGAATGTCTCTCTCAGGCTCAGAAGTGCACCTTCTTCAAGTGGTGTGACAAAGCAACCGACGAAGATATCAGATTCCGCCCCGCCTTCACCATCCCCGATTGCCCCTGCGGTTCTGGACCTTGCCGGAGAGTCGTAGCTGATTCTGGACGAGCTTACTTGCAATGCGGCGTCAAAAAGGTTTTGATTTGATCGATAACCAACTTTTAAAAG
>NW_013620476.1:0-704 GCF_000695525.1 Brassica oleracea var. oleracea
GATCCCATCCTGGAAGCATAGAGTCATCCATTGAAAATTCTATGTCGTAAAGATCGACATCATTTCCTTTCCGAGAGCTCGACTCCGGCACAGCTGTTGGAGCTTCGACGGGATTCTGGTCGTCAGATTTGGAGTCGATTCCCGTGTCCGCAGCCAAAGCAGGACCGGGTTGCACGAATCTCAGTGCCTTCCGAACCCTCTTCGGCGTAAAAGAAGTCCAGAAGAAGGGACCGTTCCTGAGAAGATCCCTCACCGCAATGATGTCCTCAGGGAACGGAGCAAGAGGGTTGATGAAGGGATGATCATTCGGCAACCTCCGGAACAGCGGAATGCAACTCTCTTCGACGGACTCAGCGTCTATATGAACAAAGAAAAAGAACTTCTTCCACGATTTGAAGTTCGAAATGAACTTCTTAACCACTGACATAAATTTCCGAGGGACCAACCTATGCTTATCCGTATCTGTGACAAGTTCAAGCCTCAAAAGCGCTTCATAATGATCGACAGAAAGGGAAAGGCCATGCTCGTAGCTTAGGATCAGGATCCCAATAAGATGCTGAATGGCAAGGGGAGTCAACTGGCTTATCGCAAATTCGAAACGGTCCAACACTCGGACGAGAATTTCGGGTATTGGGAACCTTAGGCGACAACGCACTATGAACGCCTCGTAGCAAGTGAAGTAACCCTCTGGGGGGCTGTTAGCA
>NW_013620476.1:797-1064 GCF_000695525.1 Brassica oleracea var. oleracea
ATCCCCTTTCTCGACTCCACGATGGGTCAGGACCGGGAACGACTTCTCCTTGGGAGGGGTCAACGAGCCATAATGAGCAACCCACAAACTCCATCTTCGGAACAATGAGCTCTTCATAAGCACTCGCGGATGAAGACCCTTTTTTCGCGATCTTTTTCTTGCTCGACATCTTTTAACTTCTCCTAAGAAAATAGAGGAAAAGGGTGGAGAGAAAGAAAGCAAATTTTTTCTTGAGAAAGATCTTAGAGAAAGACAAGAAAGTGAAAA
>NW_013620477.1:0-1064 GCF_000695525.1 Brassica oleracea var. oleracea
GATCTAAAAATTAAAGGTAAGTCTAGAATCAATTAATATCATTTGTCAAATAGTCTAAATGATATTACAAATAATGATTTATGGTAATTAATTGTTAAATAATGTTTGATCAATTATTTATATGTATATATAAGATAATATAATGAACAATTTTTGTATAGAAATAAATAGAATAATTTTATATTTTACATAAAATTTATATACATATATAAGTATATAATAACTAGCAATGTATAAAAAAGTTCATATGTGCTTTATAAGTCATTTATAAAGATTTAAAACCCATTTATAAAATTAATTATCATTACTCACAAAATCATTTTATGAGGATTTGAAAATTATTTATAAGAAAAAATTAGAAAATTTGGAGAACGAAGAGAAATTTGCAATATAAAAATGTTTTCTATTTAATTACAAGTAAAATAAAGTCATGTGGTTGTTACATATCAGTATAAATGTGTCATTATCGCAATGTACATAGAAGACAAAACATGTGAGAACTTTGCAATTATAAAATGTTTTATGATTAATTCAAGAGATCATTATATAGTAGATAAGGTAATATGATGGCTGAAAAAAAATCTAAGATGAGTTTTTGATTTATTGATTGTATGGTTTGTGTTATTATTTAGAGAGTAATAGAGATATTTAACAAAAAATATGTAAGAAAATTAGGAAGACATAAGCAATGCATGTTAAATGTGATAAAAATAAAGAAATGATAATGAGAGCAAATACGAAGTGGCCGACGGATACAAATATGAAGAAGATGTATAATATGTGTTGGAGAAATTAATGTGATAATTGCATATGTAATTCTACCGGCATTTGTTATTACTAAATATTCATCCGTTATTTTGTATCAAAATTATGAAAACTTTGCAAATGAAAATCACTTTGCGGCAAAATTAAATAAGGTGATAAATAAGATAATGCTATGATTATAAAATGCTTTAAAATAGATTTTTTGGTTCAGTGATCGTGAGTTTGTTAATCATTTGATTAAGATCATGCAAAATAAATATTTTTATCGACTTAGATTAGTATTATTGAATAATCACTAA
>NW_013620478.1:0-1064 GCF_000695525.1 Brassica oleracea var. oleracea
AAAATTCTCAACTAACAATAAAGATAATGAAGATAGATAGAAATTATATTTTCTTGTTTGTCGTTGAACTCCAATAATTTTTAATTTGGATTTACAAAAAAAAAGATGATGAATTTTTAAATATATTTTTAATATTTCACGTGATCCTCATATCGGGCTGTATCGCTGCAGTACCATGCTTACGTGAGAAAAAAAAAATGAAGCACTGGCCTCAGGCATTTTTTTATATATAAAATCGTTAACATTTCTATGAGTAGTTAAGTAACATATGAGACCAACGAAAACATGTATTTTTGAAGAAACTTAAAAAAATATGAAAACAATTGTTAATTACTAAAAATTGTATAAAGAAATAAATGTTTTTGCACACTAAACTACAATAACTTTCTGTGACAGTTTTTAATTTTTTTTTTTTTAGCTTCGGCAGCACTTCATGTTGGCACGGCCATGTATCGGGTTGTAAGGTATCAAACCTAGAAGAGCATACTCGAAGGAGATTCGTCTGTTTGTTACTTCACGACAATCCTTCACAATTGCTTCCAGCGGATAAGACTTGGCACTTGGTACATTTTTCTCCCGGTTTGGATGGATCATGTAAAGTGAAGAAAAAGTTCAAGAATGAGTAAATAATCAAAGAGAATTAAAATAATCAAGAGAAGTTTGTGTAAAAGATCATTTTAGTTATGGAACAACACACGAATAAAGCAAGAAAGTAAGCTTATAAGAGGCAAGCTTCTCATTTATGTTTGGAACACGACAAATGTAGATTTTTGAAACCATTAGAGCATCTGCATCGCGTAGAGATGCGCGTCTCTAAAGGGGAGGCACGATTTTGAATTTTGTCTGTACCTTCTTACGGGCCCTGGACACGCCTCCCCCTCCCCGCGAGTCGAACCGGTCACCTCCCCTCCCCAAGGAGGATACCACTGGACTACGAGGTCCTGGGTGCAAATGTAGAATTTTGTAACCATTAGTTGTCCGATTTCAATGTACTTACTGAAAAGGAAAAGCATACCAAGTGATGCGCCTCAGTACATGGATCAGCACATGGAACCAAGCCAGGA
>NW_013620479.1:0-1064 GCF_000695525.1 Brassica oleracea var. oleracea
CTCATTCTTGACATGATCCAGGTGCGTTGTGGAGAATAAAGTTCTTCAGAGTTCTCAGCTATCTTGTGTTCAGGTATTTTTCTTTCTTGGCTCCATCCCAGTTTACCTAAGAAGGATGCGTTATATGCCCCCATCCTTGTAACTCGCACCTTGCATGTCCTTTCTCATGTCATTGCAGTAGTTTTGCCCGTTTCAAAATTTCCATCTACCTTTTCATTCGTTTCTTTCGATAAATGAAGCATAGCTAAATATCAAACTTCCAAAAAGCTTATGTATATAGCTAGTCTGGTTTCCCCTGAACGCAAGTTTAGAAAGAGAGTTTGTGGTAATTTCTTATAAATTGCTAAACCAGCTAGTACTTTCTTCAACTTCTTAGTTAGATTATCTGAATTTTAGAGAGTTCATAAATCATATTTTTGTTTTTCTAACACGAGAGAGGTTGGGATTTGCAGGAATCAGATCTTCAGAAGACTATTTATCCAGCGAGGTTAAACTCAATGGATATGTTACCTAGTTCTTCTTTGACTGGTCTTGGTGAAGTACCATCCACAGCAGATTTATTTATGCGAGGGCGCCTTGCGAAACTGGAGCTAAGCGATGGAAACAACGTCTATGCAAAACTGGTGGTAGGTGCCGACGGGTCCAAGTCGCGAGTGAGGGAGTTGGCAGGGATCAAAACAACAGGATGGAACTACTCTCAGAACGCTATAATCTGTACAGTTGAGCACACTGTCGAAAACTTCACTGCATGGCAACGGTTTTTACCCAATGGACCCATCGCACTTCTTCCTGTTGGCGACAAGTTTAGCAACATAGTATGGACTATGGATCCAACAGAGGCCTCAGATCGCAGATCCATGAGCGAGGATGACTTCATCAAAGCTGTAAACGACGCTCTGGATTATGGATACGGCCCACATCCAGAGACAACAAGTTCAGGAGGTAGTAGTCTCTCTTGGCTTACAGGAGATGTGAACATATCTGCCAAGGAGAGGTTTGAAACTCCACCAAAGGTTGTGAAGCTTTCATCAGAAAGAATGATGTTTCCTTTGTCTTTAAGGCAT
>NW_013620480.1:0-551 GCF_000695525.1 Brassica oleracea var. oleracea
GGATCACCTGATTTGAAAGTGGGATAACTTCTTCATCATAATTCGTATGGGAATTATTGCGCTTCCTGGTGATTCTCCACTACTTTTTATATCCAAATATAGGTTCTTACATTGCGATTCATCCTGGTTTGATCAGAATTACGAGGAAGTTGTCATATACCCAAATAGGAAAACTGGGATCACCTGATTTGAAAGTGGGATAACTTCTTCATCCTTGCTCCTATGAGATTTATTTCACTTCCTGGTGATTCTCCACTACTTTTTTTATCCAATTACAACTTCTTACATCGTGATTCATCCTGGTTTGATTAGAATGACCAGGAAATTGTTATATTCCCAAACATGAATATTGGGATCACTTGATTTGAAAGTGGGGTAACTTCTTCATCCTAACTCCTATGAGATTTATTCCACTTCCTTGTGATTCTCCACTACTTTATGTATCCAAATACAGTTTCTTACATCGCGATTCATCTTGGTTTGATTAGAAAGACGAGGAAGTTGTCATATTCCCAAAAAGGAAAACTGGGATCACCTGATTTGAAAGTGGG
>NW_013620480.1:778-1064 GCF_000695525.1 Brassica oleracea var. oleracea
ATCCTGGTTTGATTAGAATGACGAGGTAGTTTTCATATTCCCAAACTTGAAAACTGGGATCACCTGATTTGTTGAAAGTGAGATAACTTCTTCATCCTAACTCCTATGAGATTTATTCAACTTCCTGGTTATTCTCCACTACTTTATGTATCCAAATACAGCTTCTAACATTGCGATTCATCATGGTTTGATCAGAATGGCGAGGAAGTTGTCATATTTCCAAATAGGAAAACTCGGAACACCTAATTTGAAAGTGGGGTAACTTCTTCATCCTAACTCCTATGAG
>NW_013620481.1:0-391 GCF_000695525.1 Brassica oleracea var. oleracea
TTGAACATTGAGATTTAGTCACTTGCTTGAGACTAAGTCATTTTAATCTTGTTTTGTTACTGATTCTTTTTCTTCACCTACCTTTAACTTTCAGGTGTATGAAATTGAGGAGCAGGGGTCCATCAAACCTAGTTCCAATAGTAGCAGACATCAGAGCTTTAGAGAGGGAGTGTGCTACAGCTAGAAGAGAAGAAGAACAACAAGCCCACTTGCAAAGATTGGATATTGATATGGCAGATCCACCGCAAGGGGTAGAACACCAACCGCGGACAGCTCGACCCATCGGTACTTATGACCGGCCCAACATTCATGGTCACAGACTGGGAATCCGAGCACCGGCTGTGGCAGCCAACAACTTTGAGGTCAAGTCAGGACTCCTCAACGTGATCGA
>NW_013620481.1:582-759 GCF_000695525.1 Brassica oleracea var. oleracea
CTCAAGAACTGCTAAGCTGAGAAATGAGATCTCCAGTTTCCAACAGAAGAACTTGGAAGGATTCAGTGAAGCCTGGGAGAGATTCAAAGGCTATCAAACCAAATGCCCATATCATGGTTTCTCTAAGGACAGCTTGCTCAGTACCTTCTACAGAGGTGCCCTTCCTAAGTACAGAGC
>NW_013620481.1:882-1064 GCF_000695525.1 Brassica oleracea var. oleracea
AAAGAGATCAAAGCTCTCCAGGATAAGATAGACATCCTCCTTGCTGATAAAGCCACACAAGAGCAGCTGCACTTTGTTGGTAACCCAAACCAAGAAGCAACACATGCTGTCCATGAAGTTGAGGGTTTGGAAGCCCAAGAAGAGTTGTGTTTCATCAACAACAATGGTAGCTGGTACAAGAA
>NW_013620482.1:0-1064 GCF_000695525.1 Brassica oleracea var. oleracea
GGGCTCTGGTTTAATTCTTCGAAGCTCTTCCTGCAAAAAAATGTGATTAAACAATCAATAGTTTTTCAAAATTGAATAAAGAAGAACAACAATTTCAAATATTGAAACTTACCAGACTGAAACATCACCGCCAAACCAACCAAGAGTAGTGCAGCGACCATTACACAGACGCGCAACGCAAAGCCATTTCTAAGCACTGCATTCTTCTTAGATAACTCACACACCACCTTTTGTAGCTTCATCAGCTTCTGGTCACACTCAAATGCTTGCTCCTTCACCAGCCTAAGCTGTGTCTGAACGTCTCTGAGCTCCTCCGTAACAGCTACATCCCACCACTTCCAGATGTGGCAGTCCCCATCGTTTACATTCTCGCACGTCAGATACAAGCGCCCTGGATCTTTAAGCGTGTAAGATGTTGCAACTACTGCATCAGAACCACAGTAGCATGTCGAAGGCATTCCATCATCAGCTTCGTCTCCATACACTTGATGCAAGATCCTACTGTCATCTTCATCCTTGCACAGTTCACATTCTGCTTCAAGAAGGGACGTCATGTCATGCGACTCTGCTGAAGAAGAAGGCTGTGTATACGAATAATCTTGTCCCATTATGTCTCTGTAAACATGAAAGAAATCATGTAAGATTAAGCGAGGAAGATAAAGTGAGGAAGAAATCAAAGATCATTAGGGTAAGAACTGATTTAAGAAAACAAGACAAATTTTTTGAAATGGAAATCGTTTTCAAACTCAAACTACAAACCGAACTAAAACCCCCTTCTTTTGAAACCCTAATTTCAAACGACCTTAAACCCCAAATCGATTGAAAACCCCCATCTTTGAAACCCTAATTTCAAACGTTTTTGTCCACAAATCGATTGAAAACACAAATCAGAACCCTAATTTCAGAGGGAAACAACATGTAACCTAATCTAAATCGAAAAAACAGCAAAAGAAAGCTTCAATTTACCTTCGTCAAAATCGATTGGAAATCGCCTTTTATCACCTTTTCTCGACACTCTCTTTTTTTTCTCTCCTTCGTCGAAAATGAATTTTTTTTTCCGTCTA
>NW_013620483.1:0-1064 GCF_000695525.1 Brassica oleracea var. oleracea
GAATTCCGACACCAACGGCTAGTTCGTCGAAATTTCCTCGGAATTTTAAAAATCCTCCCAACGGCTCTCTAACGGCTATAATATATCCTCGGAATTCGTCGGTTTTTTCCGAGGAATATGTTTTTCCTCGGTATTCCATAAGAATATTCCGACGGATTAGTATTTCCTCGGAATTCCGTCGGTATATTCCGAGGAAATTCCGAGGGAACCAAATTTTGTGTTTCCTAGGAAATCTCGGGATATTCCGAGGATTTCATTTTCCGTCGGAATGTCCGTCAGAATACCAATGTTTTCTTGTAATGGTACAAATAACTTTTCAAAAATTTATGAAAATGTTTAAGCCTGCGTCGCGGGCAAAACACCTAGTATCTTCTTATATAAATGAGTGTTTTACTCCCTCTTCATTGTGACACATAGGATTCCAGCTAGGAAAGTCGTGCGTCCAACAGCTGACACGTGTCCTCTATCCAAAACTCGGTGTTTCATTAAACTGAAGGAAAATGATTTTGTAGGCTTCTGTTAATCATAAGAATTATAGCCCAAAACCTGAAAAGCCCTTCAGTCTTCATCACCTTCACATGTTCGTGTTCTTCCGAGACCTAAAACAATGATTTTGCATTTATACAGTCAATGGCGTCCGAGAGGATTGGATGACTGAAATCGAGATGAAGAATCTGTTTGTTTGTTTCCACTCCCGTCGTTTAGCCTTCTACTCTATTTAACAGAAACGGTCCGAGTTACAGATTCAACGTCATTATCGCCTTCTTAACTCCATACACCGACATGAAGTACGATCTAACATTGATTTTAAGTTATCCATCTGCAAGCCGGTTTATTCTATAAAAAGATTAGCTTTTTTTACTTGAACATCATCCTTAGAAAAGCTCTCTTCCAGTTCTTATCACAATCTAAGAAAGTTTAGATTTTTATTGATTTCTTGCTGTTCTCCTTCAGTTAATTTGTTTGTTTATAATTTATGTTCTTATGCTCTTTGTGTACTGTTGATTTCTTATAACTGGATCGGTTATGATTTTTGCAGGATCTTCCAACTCTTATGCCAGAAG
>NW_013620484.1:0-1063 GCF_000695525.1 Brassica oleracea var. oleracea
CAATCTTTTGTCAGCCCAAACTACAAAGATCAACACTTTTTTCATGAGCAGATTATCATTAGAGCAAAACTCAAACTCAGCAATCAATACATTGCTTTTAAGAAACTAAAAAAAAAAAACTTTGAATAAAGACCAGAGAGGAAGACATACAAGTGTTAGCTGAGATGGATCTTGTTGTTGATGACGATGCTGAACCATGAATAGAACCAATCCAGCAACAGAGAAAGAAGCAAGGAAAAGCCATATCCAACTCAACAATCTCCTTCTGCTACCCTCCGCCTCCTCATCTTTCCCTCCCTACAAATCCTCCACGGTTCCTCTCACCAGATTCTTCTCACTGAAATCGATTTTATTACACTAAACCCAGATTCGAGCTTGAGCCAAAATGAATCGTGCCAGACATGGGAAGAATCTGTAAGAGAGTGAAGGAAGTGAGTTTTGTGATTGTGATCTGCCTTTCGCTTTGCTTTCGAATGATTTTTCTTCGCTGTCCCAAAAAAAAAGAAAGATGTAATCCCTGAAAATAAATCGAGGACTGGAGAAGAGAAATTGGGGATCGGAGACTTATGCTTCGGCATCAGAAGGAGGGAATTGGCCATGGACGGGGGAGAAGAGATCAAGTGCTTGTTTCAGGGTTTTGATGCTCAGCTTCGTAGGATGAGAGAGAGTAAGAGACTTCCATGTGTGACGTGTGTCCCGTAAGTGACGTCTCTTCCTCCTCGTAATTAAGGGATTTCTTGGATAAATAGGTAATTTTCATTTTTTAATCACAATTATCTTTAAGCTGACGCACTTAAGATACCACGATAATGATGATCTAATAAGGAACATGCATGGATTGGGTGTTCCATGTGTGGACAACATTCAACTCCATAGCAGTGTTTAGAAAAAACAACAAACTTCTGTTGTCTGTTGGGAATGTCTTAAAATCATTTGTAATTATTCTTGCTAAATTCGTAACGTTGAGATCAATGATATTTTAGTTTAACGGATGATATATATTATATACGATATAATATATAATGTATACATATGTGTTATACTTGATAACACTTACACGTAA
>NW_013620485.1:0-1063 GCF_000695525.1 Brassica oleracea var. oleracea
CCATACTACTCTCCTTCCCCGAAGGTAGACTACAAGTCCCCACCACCACCCCCACCATACTACTCTCCTTCTCCTAAGTTCGAATACAAATCTCCACCACCACCATACGTGTACAGCTCCCCACCACCTCCGCCATACTACTCTCCTTCTCCGAAGGTAGAGTACAAGTCTCCACCACCTCCATACGTTTACAACTCCCCACCACCTCCACCATACTACTCTCCTTCGCCAAAGATGGTCTACAAGTCTCCACCACCGCCATACGTCTACAGCTCCCCACCACCTCCACCATACTATTCTCCTTCCCCGAAGGTAAACTACAAATCTCCACCACCACCATACGTCTACAGCTCCCCACCACCTCCACCATACTATTCTCCATCCCCGAAGGTAAACTACAAGTCTCCACCACCGCCATACGTCCACAGCTCACCACCTCCTCCACCATTCTACTCTCCTTCCCCGAAGGCCGAATACAAGTCTCCACCTCCGCCATACGTGTACAGCTCCCCACCACCTCCTGGGTTTTCCTAGTAAGGTTTTAATGAGGCAACATTAAAGCACATTACAATCTCTAAATGGTTATGGCATCCAATGAGGAGTGTTATGAACCAGATTGTTGATGGCTCATAACCAAGAGATTATGATTTGTAATCTTTCCATTTATCTATGACGGTGTAATCTCCTATATATGGAACCTCTATGTTATGAATAAAGAGAGACTTTTTCATTACTTTTGTAACACTTAGAAGTATTTTACCGAAAGATAATTTACAATAACAGCATTCAAAACTGTGTACTGATTTTGTTCAAACTCACTTTTTTTTTTGTCAACAACATTACAGACTCATATAGACTCTGTAAACCACCCCGGGGGATATTGATCCATGTGGACGACGAAAGACGGCTGTGTTCTGGCACTGCGTGCTAGTTTATCCGCCTTTGTATTTTGCGTCCTTGGTACGTGTATAATTTCTGAACGTGTAAAACTTTCTTTCAGATTCGTGATATCTTCCAAATAACTTGCAAAAGCTGGCCATTCTTCTGGTTCTGAAACCATCTT
>NW_013620486.1:0-1063 GCF_000695525.1 Brassica oleracea var. oleracea
CCCTAGTTTCACCGAGCCTTGAAGCGCAACTGAGAATTTAGCTATCAGCTTCGTCTCACTCCCAAATGCGTAGACGGTTCGCACCAACGAGATGGCTTGCTCGGCAATGGAACCGGCTTCGTTGTACTCTTCGCGTATTTTCCTCGAGATGCTGATGAGGGCTCGTCCGTACATCAGTCCAGGGATCACGAGGAGAACGATGAAGGGGAAGCCTACGATTGTGAGCCTCCACATCATGATGAATGCCACCACGTAGCTTCCGACAAACGCAGAAGCATTCATCAAAAAGTTGGGTAACTGCATAAAATTAAAATATTATTAGAATATTAGAATGGAAAGTTAAAGATATAAAAGGTGAGACCTTTTCACTGAGGACATCTTGGATTACTTGTGATGACATCAGAAGTGCTTGTGACATGAAGATCAAAGTAACCCACATCCTGTCTTAACACTGCTTTTAAGTATCTCTGTCTCATTCTTGCTGCTTGTCTCTCCCTTGTTCTTGTCCAGCAATATCCTTCTGTTTTAACCCATCCAAAATTGTTAAATAAACAATTTTTTTTTTTTCGCCGACAAGGATTTATTATTAAAATCACTCCAAGAGGCTAGCTACGTGAGCAAGCCAAACAGGAGTCTCAACACCAACAAATTCAAAGAAATCTAAACGTACACGAGCTGCCTTTGCAAGACAGTCGGCACGAGAGTTCATACCACGGGGTATATAAGAGATAGTAAACTGATCAAACTTCCTAGAATGTATTCTGATATCTTCCATCTCATGTACCATTGATGGCCATTCCTCCACGTTTTGTATCAGCTTTAAGAGTTGAGCACAATCAGTTTCAAAGTGCATTGCACGGTAGCCTTGGTCCCACAGCGTCTTCATTGCCCAGATGAGTCCATCAGCCTCGGCATGCAGGGGAGAAGCGCTTTGCCTGCAGTTTTTTAGACCTATAAGGTTTCGGTTAGCTCCCTCCCACAGTGCAAACCCCACTCCCGATCGTGAATATTCATGGACCCATGACGCATCGACTTGACACCTGATTCCAGTTCGTATCTGCGA
>NW_013620487.1:0-1063 GCF_000695525.1 Brassica oleracea var. oleracea
AAATTTGGACATCTCCCTAACTACAATGTTTAGAAAAACTTGGACGGAAAAAATAATAATCCAACGTTTAGTTTCTATGAATTCAATAAAATGTTTGTTTTTTTATTTTTCATGTTTGTAATTTTTTTTCCCAATTTTTTAAATTTCTCATGTTTTCAATTTTAATATTATATGTTTTATTTTAATTTTTTATTCTATATGTCATTATTTATTTAAATAAATAATAAGTTTACTAAGAAACATCAAAAAGTCCTACAAATAATCTAATTTTTTGGGATTTTCCTTAACTTTGGTCCTTAACCTCAAAATAACAATAAATTAATCTAAGGACCAGACAATTAGTCCTAGCAATAATCATGGCCTAATGATAAAGTATTCATTGTTATTCAGATTAAAGGTGCCTTGGCATATGTTAAATTAATTACGTTGTAGACAGAAAAATAGCGACTAAGACCATCCGCATTAGCGGTTTTCTACCAGTTCGTGGACTCGATATCTTAGGCCCGTTGGATTAAAATAAAAGGAAAAAAAGGATTATTTAGATGAACCGGGCCTTGGCCATGAACCTGTAAGGCGCGATTTTTACCACGCGTCGTGCTCTCGTTTGTCAACCACTTCGGCGTTGACGAGGAGGAAAGGTGGACTTCCTCGTGATTCATCTCATTTTCCCCTATTTCTCAAAAAACTAGGGTCTCGCCGTGAGAGGCAATTTTTCGTGCGACGACGACTCCCGGAGATTTGCTCCACCTAATCGACGATGATCTCTAGTATCCACGAGTGATATCTTTCATATTTACATTGTTTTATCCATTCATCCATGAGAATTTTCATCATATAGATTAGGATTTAGCCATGTCTAGGTTGCATTTTGCATTCATTGTCCTTATTAGGTGTTGGAGTGTGCCATGGAGTTATTTGAGATGTTTGGGAGCATTGTGATCCAAAAGGAGGTGAAAGATGAGCTTGGATGGAGCCTTTAGAGAAATCTTCTGTCGCTAATATTTTGTGGAGACACCGAAAATTGAGTTAGCTTTCTAATGGAAGTAGTTTCAAGTCATTTGGA
>NW_013620488.1:0-1063 GCF_000695525.1 Brassica oleracea var. oleracea
TAACCCCTACAAAATATTCAGTTTTCGGTAAATGGTTAATATACTGAAGCCTATAATTTTTAGGGTTTTTTTAAAATTTATAACCACATTCTACATTTGTATTAATATATGCTTAACTCTCTTACATGGTAAATGAGCGTCGTTCTATTTTTTTATCAATTAATTTAGTAAAACTTCATATACTTTCTATATGAGTGGGTAAACCACAATAAAATCTTTATTTTTGAGAAGCGGAGATAACAAAGGTTTCAAACCTCTCTTACCATCATCATATGTTAGGTCATGATACAACTATTCATTAAAACAATATTATCATACTTTTTGAAATTTTCTCAAAATATATGTGTTAACCCCTACAAAATATTCAGTTTTTCGGTAAACGGTTAATATACTGAAGCCTATAATTCTTAGTGTTGTTTTAAAATTTCTAACCACATTCTAAATTTGTATTAATGTATTCTAAACTCTCTTACATGGTAAATCGGCGTTGTTCTATTTTTTTATCCATTAACTTAGTAAAACTTCATATGCTCCATATATATCAATGGACAAACAACAATAAAATCTTGATTCTAGATAAAAAAGAGACAACAAAGGTTCCAAACCTCTTTGACCATAATCATATGTTAGTTCATGATACAACTATTCATTAAAACAATATTATCATATTTTTTTGAATTTTTCTCAAAATCTACGCGTTAACCCTTGCAAAATATTTAGTTTTTTAGTAAATGGTTAATATACTGAAGCGTATAGTTTTTAGTGTTGTTTTAAAATTTTCAACAACATTCTACATTTGTATTAATGTATTCTAAACTCTCTTACATGGTAAATGGGCCTCGTTCTATTTTTTTATCGATGGAAAAACCACAATAAAATCTTTATTTTAGAGAAGCGGAGATAACAAAGATTTCAAAACTCTCTGACCATCATCATATGTTTGTTCATGATACAACTATTCATTAAAACAATATTATCATACTTTTTGAAATTTTCTCAAAATATAAGTGTTAACTCTTACAAAATATTCAGTTTTTCGGTAAATGGTTAATATACTGAAGCC
>NW_013620489.1:0-1062 GCF_000695525.1 Brassica oleracea var. oleracea
TATGAAAAACAATTACCAATAATTTTATAATTCATTTACCCATTTTCGTCTTTTCTCTTTTCTTTCTTGCCCTTTATTTCTTTAATACATTTTCTCTTTCTTTTCAAATTCTGCGGGACCCACTATTACTTTTTTTTTTCCTTTTTTTTTAACTTTTTTAGCCATGTGTCCTACTTTATTTTGTATACTAAACTGATTTTCTTTTTCTAGTTTCTTTTTAGATTTTTTTTAAAAGATTATTAATGATTAATATAACTAAAAATTATGAGAACAAACTTTTCACTTAAATTTTCTGTTTATATTTAAATATTATTTTTAAAAAATATAAAATAATTTATTTTAGAATCAATAATTAATTTCAAAAATAAATTTAATAAAATAATTATATTAATTATTTCCTAAAAACTAAACTTTAATCTATTGTATAAGAAATTTCTTACTTAATCAACAATTAATTTCAAAAATATTTGTATAAATACATTGGTATTACTAATAAATTTGTCTTTTTGATGTTGTATTACTAAAAAATGTTGTATTTTGCAAAAGTATTACTACGAAGAAGGAAATATTACTACTACCTTGAGTACTACTAAGTGTAAATATTCAAACATGTATTATCTCATTTTCAACATGTTTTAGACGTGTTTTTTATTGAAACATGTACATATCATCGTACATAAGTTATAAGAACCTTAATTTTCGTCTTATTATTTATTTTTAGAAGATATATCTCATATATTACGTGATTATACGTCCATAAATGTGTTTATTTGTCAAATTAACATAAAATACTCTTAATTTCTTAAATTGATAGATAACTTCTCGCTTTCATAGAAAACATCCTTATATTTCTATACTAACGTCTTCTTTATATTTCTATACTAACTTCTTGATGGGAAGACCATAGAATAACTAACAAGTTCAAATAAATTATTTATATAAATTATTTATCTTAAACTAATATTGTTTATTCCTTTCAGCCATTTGTTTGGCTTAATAATACTTAACAACTCTGAAGCAAGATCAGAAGAAATGCTTTCAAGGGGTCCATTAACAACTCTG
>NW_013620490.1:0-1062 GCF_000695525.1 Brassica oleracea var. oleracea
ATTTGACCTAAAATAATTTATTTAATATATGAATGATAAAACTGATATTTCCTAAACAGATAATATATCATATTTACACCATTTCTAATTACAAATTTTTTTATTGTACAATAACTTAAAATACATAACTTGGTGTTAATGCACCTTACATGAAACAATATATTATTGATATGAACAAAGTCATTGATGAGAATGTTTTTTCATTGAATTTAAAGATGAGGCTTCAATAATGCTTACGATATTACTGACATTGTGATCATGTTTTATCTTGGCAAATGGTAGTTTATAGCACTATTATTATTAAGTATTTCTCACATAAAATATGTCATTTTGAAAACCAATAAATAATATAATGCCTACGTAGGTGTTAGTTCATATTAGATACATAATTTTTATTAGATTGTATTTTCTCTTATGATAGTCCATACAATATTTTGATTACTATATATATTTCTTACGGAAATCTATGTTTGGAAAATAATATAAAACTTATTTTTATTTATTTATTTCTATGTAAAAATACTTTTTGGTAAATTAGAACTGTTATGTAAATTAGTACCTAGAATAATATTTCACTTCAAACAACATATGCCAGACTTTCATAATATATATATAGATAAATCCATTAAGAATCGAAAACTATATTTTTTCATCTAAAATTAGTTAGTAAAAAAATATATAGTAACTAACTCTTTGATAATTTAATTTGGCCCCATATTTAATCTTTCAAAGTTACTCATATATATATGGCTGTCATTATTGGGTACTTTTAGGTGGTGATATATCCTATCTAAAAATTAAATGAAAATTTTGGATTCTTCGGATTATCATGCAACAATTTTTCCGGAACAAATATACATGTTCCCATTTAAAGATATTGATGAGAAATTAGTAAATGCTAAAATTGGTAGCTAGCTAGTTGATTTTATCCACATATTTAACCATTCAACGTTACATATATATATGGTTGTCGTTAATAGGTATTTTTAGGTGCTGACTTACTGGATCAAAAACGAAAATGAATGTTTTGAATAAAATTTAACATAAATATTATAGGATATA
>NW_013620491.1:0-1062 GCF_000695525.1 Brassica oleracea var. oleracea
AAATATTCAAATTTGAAATACAAACATTTCAAACCACAATCGGTTCTTGGAATAAGGAACACAGATTGGAAAGAAGGCATGCACTGTGTTTTCAGTCTTGCCAATTACTATGTAATTTAAAGACCGTTAGAAAAAACTATATGTCGAGACGGAAGTCATCAGAGAAGGAAAGGAAACTGAATTGAAGATGAGACAGTAAGGAAGAAGAATCGTTTGGGTGCGAAGTCATCAGTGTGAAACACAAGAACAGAGAAGAAGAAAGCTCAAAGAAATACGTTTTATTACTTTTTCAACTTAGAAACAACGCTACACCCATCTCATTTATTTATACAAGCTGAGAACTTTAGTAAGCCCTAATACATGATTAGAGACACTCGAATCTATTAGCTGTGACGACCTGATGAGCTGAAAAGGAGACCGTTGCTGTCAAGCCTTGAATCTGCTTTGCCTTTGTACACTCAACGGCCACAACATGACAAGAGGAAGACGATGACGTGTTATTTGTCTTCTCTTGTTCATGGGCTTCACGAGTGGGCTTGTCGTAAGTCAAGGAGATGGGCTCAGTATGGTTAATAGACCCCCTCAAACTTGGAGTCGGATGAAAGGAGACGCCAAGTTTGCCGCGCAGTTTGATGAAAGCTTCATGACCAAGAGGCTTTGTGAAGATATCAGCTAACTGCAGAGAGGCCGGGATGTGCTTCACCTTGAGTGCTTTCACTACTACACGTTCCCGGACGTAATGGTAGTCCACATCGAAGTGTTTCGTTCGTTTGTGAAACATAGGATTGGCAGAGAGATACACTGCGGAGAGGTTGTCACAGAGAAGCAGAGGAGTTCTCTGTTGCTGAAGACCCATATCACGGAGAAGATTCTGAATCCAAACTATTTCAGAAGCAGCAGCAGACATTGTGCGATATTCAGCTTCAGTTGATGACTTAGAGACAGTCTCATGTCGTTTAGCAGACCATGAGACAACGTTTGAATCAAGAAGAGTGCAAAAACCTCCAGTAGACCGTCGTGTTTCACGACACCCTGCCCAATCACTATCGCTGTAACATAACA
>NW_013620492.1:0-1061 GCF_000695525.1 Brassica oleracea var. oleracea
AACTTTCCAAAGGTTTTTCTTAAGAACAAAAGATAACCTGCCTGGTGACTGCTAAAGGTACTTAAAACATAGGTTTTCAAAAGTAAAAACATGCATAATGAAATGACCAAAAGGCCCTTAGAAAACACGAATTCGGCCAAACAAATAGACGCGGAGCGACCTCGGCACGTCGCTCCGACAAGTCGCTCTGGGCTTCGGGAGCGACCTCAGTGGGTCGCTCTGAGAGGTCGCTCCGGCTCCATTGTGTTGTCGTCACGCGATGGACATGCGAGCGACCTCGGGGTATCACTCTGGCCAAGTCGCTCTGGGCTTCGGGAGCGACCTGGAGTGGTCGCTCTGATAGGTCGCTCCGGGTTAGTTTTCGGCTTCCACCGGGATGAGATGGCGAGCGACTTCTCGGGGGTCGCTCCAGCGAGGTCGCACGGAGAGGTAGTTTGGAGCGACCTCATGGCGTCACTCCGTGATGTCGCTCCCATGCTCTGCTCGTCCAATGATCACCTAGAACACTTCTTTTGAGCTCAAAATGCACCCAAATGCCTCCAAGAACTCCATGTGGTACTCCAACACCTGATAAAGATTCATGTATGCAAAATGCAACCTAAACGTGGCTAAATCCTAGTCTATATGATCAAAATGCACATGGGTGAATGGATAAGACAATGAAAATATGCAAGACATCACATGGACCTATACCAACCATCACCATTACGAACCCCGAGCAAATCAAGGAAGTGTTGAACAAGATTTATGATTTCCAGAAGCTAAATACATTCCCCTTGAGCAGACTTGTAGCCAGTGGACTCTTTAGTTATGAAGGTGATAAATGGGCTAAACACCGAAGAACCATCAACCCTGCTTTCCCCCTTGAGAAAATCAAGGTGTTGCTTTCATTTTTCTATAGTCCCTAATCACATTAGCATACTTTATCTACATGGCTGGTTCTAGACACACTCTAATGAAAAATTCGGCTAAAGAATTATACATAGGTTACATGATCTTCAAATTATCAAAAACAAAATTATTAAGATTGACCTAAAAATATTTATGACTTTCTAATCTCA
>NW_013620493.1:0-110 GCF_000695525.1 Brassica oleracea var. oleracea
TGAGAAACTTGATTCTTCTTGAACCTGGAAGGTTTTAATGGATAAGAAAGCTTCCTTGGGACATTCCTGGGTGCTTGATAGGTTCTGATCTCGTGCCTGATCTGAAGAGA
>NW_013620493.1:375-1061 GCF_000695525.1 Brassica oleracea var. oleracea
TGGAAAGCTGATAAACTCCTCTTGACTCCTATGATGGTCTTTGCTTCAGGCCGCTCTTTTCTTGAGCTTAAATCTCCTTCTAAAGTCGGGTACTCGCAGATGGACGGGCTGAAAAACCTCTGACTTGTAAAATTCATAACTTCTTGCTCCGTGAATATTTTGGACTGATTCTAAATAGGCTGGACTCCTTATTGAGTGTAGAGTCCATTAAAATTTGTCTACTGACTTAAAACCTCCTGGTTTGTAAGATACGGCATTTTTAGTGCACATGTGTTCTGCTTGGCGCCTTGGCTGGTTGAGTAGGGCTTTGGGTTGACCTCCGGTTCAGTTGCTGATCTGATGACCACATCACTTCTGCCGGAGATACTATCATATTTCCATTCAATACATGTGTTTTCCGCCCAAAGAGTTGACTCTGTTTCTGCCAATTTAAGCGTGTCCCTAGGATCAATATCCAAATTACTGAAAACTTTATTATTCCTTCCTTTCCAAGTATACCATAGTATCCATGCAAACTGATGATCATCCATCTATGGGGAAACTCTCCAGAAGAGATGATCCATGTTTCTAAAGAGAGAGCTTGTTGGGAAAATAGATGGGTTTTATGGTATCCTAGAGAAAGCCCAAACCTGGAGTGCCGGAGGGCATTTCAAAGAACACATGATTGATTGATTCCTCCTCCGCTC
>NW_013620494.1:0-1061 GCF_000695525.1 Brassica oleracea var. oleracea
TCAAATCAGGTGATCCGAGTTTTCCTGTTTGGGAATATGACAACTTCGTAGTCATTTTAATCAAACCAGGATGAATCGCGATGTAAGAAGCTGTATTTGGATACATAAAGTAGTGGAGAATCACCAGGAAGTGGAATAAATCTCATAGGAGTTAGGATGAAGAAGTTATCCCACTTTCAAATCAGTTGATCCCAGTTTTCCTGTTTGGGAATATGACAACTTCCTCGTCTTTTTAATCTTACCAGGATGTATCACGATTTAAGAAGCTGTATTTGGAAACATAAAGTAGTGGAGAATCACGAGGAAATGGAATAAATCTCATAGGAGTTAGGATGAAGAAGTTACCCCACTTTCAAATTACGTGATCCGAGTTTTCGTGTTTGGGAATATGACAACTTCCTTGTCATTCTTATCAAACCAGGATGAATCGCGATGTAATAAGCTGTGTTTGGATACATAAAGTAGTGGAGAATAACCAGGAAGTTGAAAAAATCTCATAGGAGTTAGGATGAAGAAGTTATCCCACTTTCAACAAATCAGGTGATCCAAGTTTTCAAGTTTGGGAATATGAAAACTTCCTCGTCATTCTGATCAAACCAGGATGAATCGTGATGTAAGAAGCTGTATTTGAATGCAAAAAGTCGTGGAGAATCCCTAGTAAGTGGAATAATTCTCATAGGAGTTAGGATGAAGAAGTTATCCCACTTTCAAATTAGGTAATCCCAGTTTTCCTGTTTGGGAATATGACAACTTCCTCTTCTTTTTAATCATACCAGGATGAATCACGACGTAAGAAGCTGCATTTGGATACATAAAGTAGTGGAAAATCACCAGGAAGTGGAATTAATCTCATAGGTGTTAGGATGAAAAAGTTATCCCACTTTCAAATCTGGTGATCTCAGTTTTCCTATTTGGGAATATGACAACTTCCTCGTCATTCTGATCAAACCAGGATGAATCGCGATGTAAGAACCTGTATTTGGATAAAAAAAGTAGTGAAGAATCACCAGGAATTGTAATAATTCTCATAGGAATTAGGATAAAGAAGTTATCCCACTTTC
>NW_013620495.1:0-1061 GCF_000695525.1 Brassica oleracea var. oleracea
AAATAGAAATATTACTTTAAACATCTATCGTAATATTACAATTTGATTTAAGAGAAAAACAATTAGATAAGTAAATATACAATATAAGAAATAGAAACACTACAATAAACATCTATCTTAAAAATGTATAGTTTTACATTTTTATTATTTCTAAATATTTTATAAGTAAATATACAATATAAGTAAAACAAGCATACAATATATGTAAAAGATACGTACAATATAAGAAATAGAAACACTACAATAAACATCTATCTTAAAAATGTATAGTTTTACATTTTTATTATTTCTAAATATTTTATAAGTAAATATACAATATTATAACTGAAAAAACTAAATTAAACATCTCTCTGAAAAAATGTTTAGTAAAATGAATAATAAGTAAATTTACAATTTAACAAATAGAAATATTATATTAAACATCTATCCTAATATTAGAATTAATAAATATTCAATATAATGAAAAATACACAATAAGTAAATATACAATATTATAACTGAAAAAACTAAATTAAACATCAATCTGAAAAATGTATAGTAAAATAAATAATAATTAAGTATATTTTTTTACAACAATAATTAAGTATAAGAAATCAAAATATTACATTAAGCATCTATCATAACATTAGAATAAAAAAAAGTAAATATACAATATAAGAAAAAATAAATAATAAGTAAATATACAATATAAGAAATAAAAACTAACATCAAACATCTATCTGAAAATGTATTTTTTTACATTTTTATTATTTACAAATATTTTTATAAGTAAATATATATACAATATATGAAGTAGTAAATCGTAAGTAAATATGCAATATAAGAGATAGAAATGTTACATGTTATAATAAGTAAAAATATAAGAAAAAATAAATTACTATTATTTGGTATAAAAGGAAGAAAATTAAAATAAATAAATATAAAATATAAGAAAAAATAAACAATAGGTAAAATACAAATAAGAAATTAAAAAACTAAATTAAATATCTCTCTGAAAAAATGTTTAGTAAAATAAATAATAAGTAAATATACAATTTAACAAATAGATATATTATATTAAA
>NW_013620496.1:0-943 GCF_000695525.1 Brassica oleracea var. oleracea
GACGCTACATGGCTAGTACATGAGTAGGCTTGTGATCAGATGGATCAACTTGGACTCAGTGTAAGTCAAGGTAGGATTCCTTAAGATGGAGTGAATGGAATGGATCAATTCCAAGAGGAATTGGAAACACGATGTTAAGTATCTTAGTATGATGAGGATTGAGGTATACTATAAACACTTTTGTGAATGGTATGGGACGTTCACAGATGTGTGATGCTTTGGAGAATGGTATGGGACATTTTCCAAATGTGTGATCAAACCGAGATCCTACTCATCTAAGTACTTAATGATCGGTGGTGTGGAAACACATTATTTGATACTGGAGCTACACATAGTTTTGTGAGTCCACGTATGATTGGAAAAGGTTTGTTCCGGTATGGAACAAGGGATGGTCCTGAACGAGTGAGTGCGGCCAGAGGGCAAGTTATGAACTCACTCGGTCTGGTTAAGGACATCCATGTGGTGATCTTGGATAGGCCGATGCCTATAGATCTGATTATGGTGATCTTGGATAGGCCGATGCCTATAGATCTGATTATGGTGATCTTGGATAGGCCGATGCCTATAGATCTGATTATGGTGATCTTGGATAGGCCGATGCCTATAGATCTGATTGTGGTGATCTTGGATAGGCCGATGCCTATAGATCGGATTGTGGTGATCTTGGATAGGCCGATGCCGAAATGGTTGTGAGGGCTTTTTGGCTACCATTTACACTGATGAGGTTGTAGGGGCCTGTGACCCAGAGGGTATACCGTTGGTTCGGGAATTTCAGGATGTGTTTGGGGCACTACAGGGCATTCCCCCTGATAGGGCTGACCCATTCATCATTGAATTGGAACCTGGAACGGCCCCATTATCTAAAAGTCCATATAGAATGGCACCAGCTCAGATGGCAGAGCTGAAGAAGCAACTTGAGGAGTTGCTTGAGAAGGGGTTCATA
>NW_013620496.1:992-1061 GCF_000695525.1 Brassica oleracea var. oleracea
CTGAGACGGTTGAGTCCCTGAGTGGACCAGAACCGTAATATGACCAAGTCCGGTAAGGGACGAGGATCA
>NW_013620497.1:0-1059 GCF_000695525.1 Brassica oleracea var. oleracea
AAAGAGCAAATTTGAAAAATCTGAAAGAGTAAATGCATAGTAATATTGAAATAGCTAAGATGTGGTAAGCAGAGTTGGGCAGACGTTTTGGTTCCTTCAAAGACTCACTCAAGTGCGTCTTTGCGTCCACCTTGTTCGACTTCAACGGTTGACGTGTTGCTGGCAGAATCGGAAGTGGATGCTTCGCCGAATTTCCTTACAGTATCTGGGGTTTCATAGTTGTTGAAATCCTAGGGATATTAACAGATGTGCCTTTAAAACTTACAGTGAGAATAAAAGATGTAGGTGAGTATATTAGTGTAATACCTCTGTGGTAATCTGCCCACTGATTGCAGAGACTGTGAAAGGGCAGCGGGAAGAAGCCGAATTGCTGGGCGAGACACGTATATGGAAAATAAATGTCTGCCCTTCAAGTTCCTCAATGCATTTAGGGAGTTTCCCATTGACACCACTATTGACCTGTAGTTGTATTGAGATCTGAGTGATTGCAACAGTTTTGATAAGTGTTTGTGGCTTTGAAATAACCTCATTGAGAGGCAGATTAGCTGCGTCTTGCTTAGTGAGTTTGAGCATCTCCTTGTTTAACACGACAACAATGGCATAATTATTCCCATCATCAACCAATAATTCTACACGGTACCTGTTATCAGCGATAGCATGGATGATCCGAATGTAGATATTTGTAAATTTTTTTAAAAATGAGATCGTTGAATTCTCACCTCACAACACCGGTGATATTGGAATTAAAGCATCGGTTGCAGTGGAGAGTTGCGCCAGATTTCTCAATTTCTTTGCTGCAATGAACGCAAGAGAGATAGTTCCAGCCATTTTGGGTCAAGACCTCAACAATCCGAGCTTTGCAGATAAAAGAAGCTTCCTGTTTGTTTACCCAGTTAAAGATGGTCCATTTGAGATTATAATTTTAAGGGGAAAAGATAAAAAATCTGTTGGAAGTCTATTAGATACCTGGGTGGTAGTGCTGGAGAGGAACATGTTGAGATCTCCAACTGAGCAAAGTTGTTTGTTACTGATTGTGGCGTTGTCGTCCAACCAGTTGAA
>NW_013620498.1:0-1059 GCF_000695525.1 Brassica oleracea var. oleracea
AAAACAAAACTAAAAATCAAATTCAATCCAAATTCTCGTGATTAGATTTGCAAAAACTGCAGTTTATATCACGACTTTCCTGGTCTTGTGTCTCACGATTTGAAGCAGAAGATAATTATTCATCAAAACATACACGATGTCGATAACACCAGCAACTGGCGATGTCAAATATAAAAGAATCTCTCCATACGACCTATCATCGAATGACAATCCGGGAGCTGTTATTTCACAACCTCTTCTCAATGGATCAAATTATGATGAATGGGCAATCAACTTTCGCATGGCTATAAGCTCACGAAAGAAATTTGGATTTCTTGACGGCAGTCTACCTAAACCGGCAGCCGATTCATCTTATCTTGAAGATTGGATTGCAAACAATCATCTTCTTGTAGGTTGGATAAAACAAACAATCGAGCCAAAAATCAGATCTTCTCTTTCAACTCGGGAGATCGCAAAAGATTTGTGGGATATCATCAAAAAGCGTTACTCCATTAAAAGTGGGGCAAGGCTACAACAACTTCGTATTGCACTCGCCAACTGCAAACAGGATGGAGCTAGCGTAGACGAATACTTTGGCCGTCTCACCAAACTTTGGGATGGGATTGCTGAATGTATGAACTCCAAACAATGTAGCTGTGGCAAGTGCGAATGCGATCTGAATTCAGCAAAAGAAAAGGAAGCAGAGACCCTAAAGATTCATGATTTCTTGGCCGGACTTGATGACTCCACACATGGCGTCATACGGTCTCAAATATGTGCCATATCTCCTCTTCCAGACCTGGACAGCATCTATCAAACAATATCTCAAAACGAGATTCTCAGATCAACAACTACACCAGAACCTTCGGTTATGAGCTTTGCGTCTCAGGCTCGGGCATCAAACAACTCGCGCCCAAATACATCATTCACACGCGACAATACTCGTCCTGCCAATAAGGATCCTTCTCGCCATTTTACTGTGTGTGGTCGAACAGGACATGAAGCTTCGGGATGTTTTACAGTTATCGGCTATCCAGATTGGTGGGAGGATACCCGTTCGAAAGGCAGGAACAACAATCG
>NW_013620499.1:0-1059 GCF_000695525.1 Brassica oleracea var. oleracea
TCATCAGAAACTAAGAAAGCTCACCCAAGGGACACGGTCTGTAGAAGAATATTTCCAAGAGATGGAGTTGCTGATGTTGAGGGCTTGCATATCTGAAGATAGAGAGGCTACTATGGCTCGATTCCTTGGAGGGCTTAACCGTGAGATTCAAGACAGTGTAGAGATGCAGCACTATGTAGAGATGGAAGAAATGCTACACAAAGCTATCCTTGTGGAGCAACAAGTAAAGAGAAAGGGGCACTCTCGGGGCAACTATGGAACTAAGTATCAAGGTGCTAAAGAAGATAAGCCAAGCCACCAGAAAGAGAGCAAACCATATCAGAAGGAAGAAGACAAATCTACTAGTCCTTTCAGCAAGGATAAAGGCAAAGTAGAAGCTTCTACTACGAGATCAAGAGATGTTAAGTGCTTTAAGTGCCAAGGAAGAGGACACTATGCTAATGAGTGCACCAACAAACGTGTGATGATCCTTCTTGAGAATGGAGACTATGAATCTACTGATGAGGAGACAGAGGCAGAAGAAGATCACAGCTCAGAAGAAGTATATGTGGCCAACCCGGTTACTGGAAGGTTGTTAGTTGCTAGAAGAACCTTGAGCCATCAAAGCAAAACCGAGGAGATGGAGCAAAGAGAGAATCTCTTCTATACTAGATGTCTAGTGCAAGGAAAGGTCTATAGTCTTATTGTAGATGGAGGCAGTTGTGTCAACGTTGCGAGTGAGACTATGGTTAAAAAGTTGGGTTTGAAGGTCCAAAAGCATCCTAAACCGTATAGGCTACAATGGCTCAATGAAGAGGGCGAGATGAGAGTTTCTACTCAAGTTATGGTTCCCTTAGCCATTGGTAAATATGAAGATGAGATTCTATGTGATGTGTTGCCTATGGAAGCTGGACACATTCTCCTTGGAAGACCGTGGCAATCAGATAGACGTGTGATACATGATGGGTATGCTAACAAGCACACCTTTGAGTTTAAAGGGAGAAAGACAGTCCTTGTGCCTATGACTCCTAAGGAAGTTCAGGCTGATCAACTCCAACTACAAAAGAAGAAAGAGATCGA
>NW_013620500.1:0-1059 GCF_000695525.1 Brassica oleracea var. oleracea
TGGACTTTCACCAACAACGAGAGGAGCTGGTGATATTAAGGTGAATATATATTTTAAGACCAAGGGAGAGTTGATGTTGAGGATGAAGAAATGGACTTTAGAGTGGAAGTTTGAGTACAAGACTGTCTCTTCTAACAAGTCAAGAGTGTTATTGAGTTGTGTTGATGACAATTGCACGTGGAGGATGCGTGCTACTAAGCTACCTCTTTCAGACTTTTTCGTTGTTAAAAAGTATGTTCATGAGCATACATGCGATACAACACACAGGAATGCCAACCACAGACAAGCATCTGCAAGACAAGCAGCAAAGTTGTTGGGTTCTTTGATTTGCAGCAATTATGGAGAAAAGAAGGAAGGTCTCAAACCGAAACAGATCATTGAACAGGTCAGGATTCTGCATGGCGTTCACATCAATTACAAACAAGCTTGGAGAGGGAAAGAAGAAGCTCAGTTTTTGGTTAGAGGGACTTCTGAAGACAGCTATTACAATTTGTTTAGGCGGTTGTACAAAGCCACAGAGACAAACCCTGGTTCGTTAACTTATCAACAAGTGGATGCTGCTGGAAAGTTCAAGTATGCATTTGTGGCTTTTGGTCCATCGATAAGGGGATTCTCATTGATGAGGAAAGTTATTGCAGTAGATGGTACATTTCTAAAGGGAAAATTCAATGGGACTTTATTGGCAGCTTGTGCTCAAGATGGGGATTATCATCTATATCCTCTGGCCTTTGCAGTGGTTGACACATAAAATGGCGCCTCTTGGAAATGGTTCTTTAGAGGTTTGAGCTAGATGATCCCGGACGCTTCGGATCTTGTTTTTGTATCAGACAGGGCTAACTCCATTGCTTCAGCGCTGGAGGATGTTTATCCCTTATCTCACCATGGAATCTGCAGGATCCATCTGCTCCGCAACATCACTCCTACATATTCAAAGACTGGTCTACTTCCTCTGGTGGAAAGCGCTGCTGATGCTTACACGTGTTACGAGTTCTGGTTAATCTTCAAGGACATAAAAGGATAAATGTCCTGAATTGGCCAAGTATCTGGAAGATTCGGATT
>NW_013620501.1:0-578 GCF_000695525.1 Brassica oleracea var. oleracea
AAGAAGCTGTATTTGGACACATAAAATAGTGTAGAATCACTAGGAAGCTGAATAAATCTGATAGGAGTTAGAATGAAGAAGCTATCCCACTTCCAAATCAGGTGATCCAAGTTTTCCATTTCGGGAATATGACAACATCTTCGCCATTCTAATCAAACCAGGATGAACCGCATTGTAAAAAGCTGTATTTGGACTCATAAAGTAGTGGAGAATCACAACGAAGTTGAATAAATCTCATAGGAGTTAGGATGAAGAAGCTATCCCACTTTCAGATCAGGTGATTCCAGTTTTCCTGTTTGGGAATATGACAACTTCTTCATCATTCTAAACAAATTAGGAAGCACCGCGATGTAAGATGATGTATTTGGACACATAAAGTAGTGGAGAATCACTAGGAAGTTCAATAACTTTAATAGGAGTTAGCATGAAGAAGCTATCCCACTTCCAAATGATGTGATCCCAGTATTCCATTTCGGGAATATGACAACGTCTTTGTCATTCTAATCAAACTAGGATGAACTGCGATGTAAGAAATTGACTTTGGACACATATAGTGGAGAATCACGAGGAAGTTGAAT
>NW_013620501.1:702-1058 GCF_000695525.1 Brassica oleracea var. oleracea
ACTACGAAGTTGAATAAATCTCATAGGAGTTGGGATGAAAAAGCTATCCCACTTTCAAATCAGGTGTTCCCAGTTTTCCATTTCGGGAATATGACAACTTATTTGTCATTCTAATCAAACCAGGATGAACCGCAATGTAAAAAGTTGTATTTGGACTCATAAAGTAGTGGAGAATCACTACGAAGTTGAATAAATCTCATAGGAGTTAGGATGAAGAAGCTATCCCACTTTCAAATCAGGTGATTCTAGTTTTCAAGTTTGGGAATATGACAATTTCTTCGCCATTCTAATCAAACCAGGGTGAACCGTGATGTAAGATGTATTTGGACACATAAAGTTGTGGAGAATCACTAGGA
>NW_013620502.1:0-1058 GCF_000695525.1 Brassica oleracea var. oleracea
TGCCAAACTGCTCATCTCTCCGGATTTGGAGAACTAGAGTAAAACTGTTTTTTTGAAGAACTCAAGCCAAAACAAACAAAAATCTACACAAAAATTAAAAATAGAAGAGCAGACAGACCAACGCAGTGGCTGTGGGAGCCAGCGAGTCATCGGCCGGAAACTAGATCTGAAGGTTTTTGTAACATTGTCGGCCCGAAACTGGATCTAAAGGTTTTTGTTCTGGAGAGAAGGGAGAGCTATTTGGAGGAGAGAGGATAGTATGAACGTAATGCTTGATGGACTTGGTTGTTAAAATCTCCAGTTACACATTTTCGACATGTCTAACAAAGATGAAAACCCCTAATTGGGTTCATTCCGACACTAATACCATTTGCTACATGATTCTTGGTTCTGTTTATAAAATTAGGCTAATATAAAACGAACTAAAGATACAACATTCCGTACACAAATTGTAGAAGCAAAATCTGGATTCTCAACACCTCAATGACCAATAAGAGTTGAGCAAAAATTAACAATGACCAATAAAAGTTGAGCAAAAATTAACAATGACCAATAAGAACAAAAAGCTGAAAGGAAGAAAGCGCTCAACTTGTGAACCAAAAAGCTGCGAAGAAGATGATGGTGGTGATCTAACAGATGGACCAGAGGATCTAAAGGGTCTGAGGAAATCAGGGTTTGAAGGCAGAGAAAGCGACCACTGAGTTATGTCCACCGAACCCAAACGAGTTTGATATGGCTGCAACCAAAGAAGAAATACAGTCACTATCAGAGAAACCATTGTCGGTTTAAGACAATGACAAGAAGGCCGGTCAGTCACTTACCAACATTCACCTCATGCTGCTTCTTCTCGTTTGCGACCGTATCAAAGTCCACTACTGGTTCTGGGTTCTACAATGACAAACAGAGTGTTAATAATGATCTAAAATAAAGAAAGCCACGAGAAATAGAGAGATAATACATACAAATTGGTTGATAGAGGGATGCAGCCATCCCGTGTTGATAGCCTTCATGGTGACAATGGCTTCAAGACCTCCAGCTGCACCGAGGCAGTGACCTAT
>NW_013620503.1:0-1058 GCF_000695525.1 Brassica oleracea var. oleracea
ACACATAGATTTTGAGAAAAATTCAAAAATATATAACAATATTGCTTAAATGCATAGTTGCCGACTGTATTAATAGATGATGATGGTCAAAGAGGTTTTGGAACCTTCGTTGTATTCATTTCTCTAGAGAATAGCAATTTTATAATGGTTAGTGCACTAATTTAGGGAGTATAAGAAGTTTTACTAAATTAATTTCTAAAAAAAATTGAACGATGCTCACGTACCATCAAATATAGTTTAGCATACATTAATAGACATGTAGAATGTGGTTAGAAATTTTAATACAACACTAAAGATTATAGATTTCAGTATATATAGCATTTACCAAAAACTCAATATTTTTCGTAGGGGTTAACACATAGATTTTGAAAAAAAATCGAAAAATATGGCTATATTGTTTTAATGCATAGTTGCATCCTGAACTAACATATGATAATGTTCAAATAGGTTTGGCGCCTTCCTTTTTGTCTCCGTTTTTTCAAGAAAATAACGACTTTATAATGTTTATTCCACCGATTTAGGGAGTATTATGAAGTTTTACTAAATTAATTGATAAAAAATTATAACAATTCTCATACACCATGAAAGAGAGTTTAAAATACATTAATACAAATGTAGAATATAGTTAGAAATTTAAAAACAACACTGAAAAGTATAGGATTCAGTATATAGAGCGTTTAACGTAATACTCAATATTTTCGTAGGGGGTTAACACATAGATTTTGAGAAAAATTCAAAAATTGTTTTAATGCATATTTGCATCTTAAACTAACATATGATGATGATCAAAGAGGCTTGGAACCTTTGCTGTCTATGTTTCTCAAGAAAATAACGTTTTTATAATGGTTAGTCCACTAATTGTAACAAAAAAAAAATGAAAAGTAATATAATCTTCCAAACTCAAAAATATATGTGTAATTTTTCAAATTTCTCTTGACCAATATAAATTTTGAAAATAAATATTTCAAATTAAAAATATAATAAAGATTATAGGTTTCAGTATATATATAACATTTACCAAAAACTCAATATTTTTCGTAGTGGTTAACACATAGATT
>NW_013620504.1:0-1057 GCF_000695525.1 Brassica oleracea var. oleracea
CTAGTTCACCATTGATTTGAACTGAGAAGGAGGCAAGAGAGATGCATTTCTCAATCCAAACAATGTATGCAGTAGGAAAGCCAAGAGCCGTGAGAGCAGAGAGTAAAAAAGGCCATTGGACAGTGTCAAAAGCTTTGGATATGTCGATCTTAAGAGCACATCTTGCTGAGACCATATTCTTGTGATAGCTTTTGACTAATTCAGACGCCAAGAGAACATTTTCCATTAACAGTCTGTCCTTAACGAAGGCTGACTGGTTTGGAGAAATAAATTTTGGGAGAATGATCTTCAACCGGTTAGCTAAGATCTTGGAGATGACTTTGTATATGACATTGTAGCATGATATAGGACGAAAGTCTTTCATAGTTTGTGAGTTTTCTTTCTTCGGGATCAAGGCCAGAATTGTAGAGTTAATCCCTTTGGGCAAGAAACCAGTCTTGAAAAAGGATTGTACCGCAATAACAAAGTCATCTCCCACAATGTCCCAAGCAGCTTTGAAGAATTCACCGGTAAAACCATCAGGACCTGGAGATTTGTTATTGGGCTTGGCAAATAATACATGTTTGATTTCAGTGGCAAAGACATCATGAAGCAGGAGCTCTCTGTCCGCCTCCGCACATTGAAAATTCAGAAGTGTTTTCAACTCATCCACCTCCAAACCCTGCTGACCCTCGACTTGTTTAGCCAAAAATCCCTGAAAATAATTAACTGCCTCAGTCTTTATCTCCTCCTGAGTTGAGACAGAAGTGCCATCCTCCTTCTGTATCTCGCGAATTGAGTTTTTCGCTGCTCTGATCTTGATAGAGTTGTGGAAACTTGTATTATTACCATCTCCAATATTTAACCAATGCATCTTGGCCCTTTGGCTTAGGACCTTTTCCTCAATGGTCGAGAGCATCTGCCATTTATCATGGGCTCGTGCTTCTTCTTCCAAAGCCACAAAGGTAGGACTGATCATCACTCTTGTCTGACAGAGACAGAGTTTATCAAAAGCCTCTCTTGTTCTCTTTGTAATGTCTCCAATACTGTCTTTACTAAGTTGTCGAAGTGCAGGCTT
>NW_013620505.1:0-1057 GCF_000695525.1 Brassica oleracea var. oleracea
AGCAATCTTGTTCATTACATTAGAACTAGAAACCAAGCAGTCTCACAAAATCTCCTCTACAGTCGAAGAGAGACACTCCGGGGATTGATACTTTGACATCCTATCAATCAATTCCGGATCATTAGCTGCTTCCCAAAGATCCCATAGAATCCTGTGGCGAGCTTCGATAATGTTACCATCATGCAACAACGACAACTCCAATCCAAGCGCATGACACTCAATGAACTTCACTGCATAGACGCCACAGTCGCATGCACTTTTATTCAGATTCCCAACGGGGACATAGGAAACAGTATATGCACCGACTGCGAAATCCTTCTGGTGTCTCATAGGCTGAACTGCCTTGACAATACGCGGAATAAGGTTTGCGAACCCATCCACCTCCTTGTACCTTTTCTTACCCGAGCAGTCGAACACTTCAATGCTCCTCGTCACGAAACTGATGCACAAGGCGATCCAATGATTCCCGTTCCCACTGACATGAACATGGACATACAGCCGATCCACATCTATATTCCATATCTCATGTGTCCTGCCATGTGGTGGAAGGACTCCTTTACCGAACTGCAGTAGCAAATTATGAAGCATGTAGCTCTTTCTACCCTGAGCTTCTAAATGACCATACTCTTTTTTAATCATATTGCTGAAGACGACAGTCATGAAGGCGACACGATGAGGTCTCCATCGTTTCAAAGATGTTCTCTCCCGGAATACGTACATTGCAGCGTCAATCTCCTGCATATTTTGAAAATCTTAGCACACACAATGTATTTAATAGACACAAACGGAAGCTAATAGTCTCTAAGGTTTACCAAGCTATCAACCCACTCAGATTTATCCATAAGACGATTAGCAATCTCAAAATCTAAAGTGGCAGGTCCAATCCGTATAGGTCTGAAACCAAATACAATGATAAAATTGTAAAACATTCATTAGTTTATTTTAAATGTATTAATACAACATGACAGATTAATGAGAATAGAGTACTTACGTGGAGGAAGTTAACCAAATTCTAACTTTTTCCCAATCCTCTTCACGGAAAAACCCCAACGCGGCA
>NW_013620506.1:0-1057 GCF_000695525.1 Brassica oleracea var. oleracea
GAGGAAGGAGAACGTCTGTTGCTGTTGATAAACGAGGAGCCATGGGATTTTAGAACAGTCGTAGAAGAGAAAGTGTGGAGAGATGCATGTGAGGAAGAGATATCATCGATCGTCCGGAACAAGACATGGGATTTAGTCGAGTTACCACCTGGAGCTAAGGCCATTGGACTCAAGTGGATATTCAAGATAAAACGGAACTCGGATGGGAGTATAAACAAATATAAATCCAGGCTTGTTGCAAATGGATATATCCAAAGGCATGGGATTGATTTCGAAGAAGTATTTGCTCCAGTAGCTCGAATTGAAACCGTTCGCTTCCTCATTGCTCTGGCTGCATCTCACAGATGGCAGATACATCACTTAGATGTTAAAACTGCTTTCCTCAATGGAGAATTAAAAGAAGACGTTTATGTCACGCAACCAGAAGGGTTTGTAGTTGAAGGCAGTGAACACAAGGTCTACAAGTTACACAAGGCGCTTTACGGTTTGAAGCAGGCTCCAAGAGCTTGGAATGAGAAGTTAAACAAGGTGCTTGGTGAGATGAAGTTTATCAAATGTTCGAAAGAACCATCATTGTATCGAAAGCAGGAGAAAAAACATCTCCTACTCGTTGCTGTCTACGTAGATGATCTCTTGGTCACATGATCAAGTATTGACATGATAGAGGAGTTCAAAGCGGGAATGTCAGCATGTTTTGAGATGAGTGATCTCGGGCTGTTAACCTATTACCTAGGTATTGAGGTCATTCAATACGATGGAGGGATTAAGATTGTGCAAGAAAGATATGCAAAGAAGATATTGGAGGAGTCAGGTATGAGTGAGTGCAACGCTGTACAAGCTCCAATGGACTCGGGACTGAAGCTCTCTATGGCCAAAGATGAGCAATCAGTAGACGAGAAGGAGTACAGAAGGCAAATAGGGTGCTTACGATATCTGATTCATACACGGCCAGACTTGTCTTATGCTGCGGGTGTATTGAGCAGATACATGCATGAACCAAAAGTATCTCTGGAGCCCTCAAGCAGGTACTTAGGTATCTAAAGGGATCAATTTCTTA
>NW_013620507.1:0-1057 GCF_000695525.1 Brassica oleracea var. oleracea
GAAAGTGGGATAACTTCTTCATCCTAACTCCTATGAGATTCATTCCATTTCCTCGTGATTCTCAACTACTTTATGTATCCAAATGCAGCTTCTTACATCGTCGAGGAATTTGTCATATTCCCAAACAGGAAAACTGGGATCACCTGATTTGAAAGTGGGATAACTTCTTCATCCTAACTCCTATGAGATATATTCAACTTTCTGGTGTTTCTCCACTACTTTATGTATCCAAATACGGCTTCTTACATCGCGATTCATCCTGGTTTGATCAGAATGATGAGGAAGTTGTCATATTCCCAAACAGGAAAACTGGGATCACCTGATTTGAAAGTGGGATAACTTCTTCATCCTAACTCCTGTGAGAATTATTCCACTTCCTGGGGATTCTCCACGACTTTGTGTATCCAAAAACAGCTTCTTACATCACGATTCAAACTGGTTTGATTAGGATGACGTGGAAGTTTTCATATTCCCAAACTGGAAAACTGGGATTACCTGATTTGTTCAAAGTGGGATAACTTCTTCATCCTAACTCCTATGAGATTTTTTCAACTTCCTGGTTATTCTCCACTACTTTATGTATCGAAATACAACTTCTTACATCGCGAGTTATCCTGGTTTGATCAGAATGACGAGGAAGTTGTCATATTCCCAAACAGGAAAACTGGGATCACCTGATTTGAAAGTGGGATAACTTCTTCATCCTAACTCCTATGAGATTTATTCCACTTCCTAGTGATTCTCCACTACTTTATGTATCAAATACAGCTTCTTAAATCGTGATACATCCTGGTTTGATTTGAATGACTAGGAAGTTGTTATATTCTCAAAAAGGAAAACTGGGATCACCTGATTTGAAAGTGGGATAACTTCTTCATCCTAACTCCTATGAGATTTATTCAACTTCTTGGTGATTCTCAACTACTTTATGTATCTAAATACAGCTTCTTACATCGTGATTCATACTGGTTTAATTAGAATGACGAGAAAGTTGTCATATTCCCAAATAAGAAAACTGGGATCCACTTATTTGAAAGTGGGATAACTTTTTCATTCT
>NW_013620508.1:0-1057 GCF_000695525.1 Brassica oleracea var. oleracea
GTCAAAATATATAAATATGCACCTTTTTATCTTATTGTCTGCATTGGTTCATAGGATACAACAATCTAGGAAATTAATATTAAATAACAATTCTTCTATAATATTAGGGTTGCCACTTGTTAGAGATACATGACTTTTCACTTAGAACGGTTGTGTCTTTCACCACTAGACTAGGCCTGGGACGGATCGGGTATCCGGGCAATTTTAAAGTATCCGGAGCCAGATCTTTATTCCGTGGATCCATAATTTTACTATCCTTATCCGGATCCGGGGTTCTCGGATATCCGAGTGTCAGATATCCTTCTAAAAATTGTAATATCCGGCGGATATCCGGATCCAGATTTGATTCCATAAAATAAATAAAAATAATAATATTAATATATATAAAATATTAAAAAAAAATTAAAAAAAATATTTTTAATTATTTCTATGTATAATATTACAAAATTTACATATAATATATATATACTATTATAAAAATGAAAATATATGAAATAAAATTAATTTTTATATATAGATATTATTAATAAAACTTACGGATCCGGATATCCGGACTAAAAAATCAAGATATCTGGATCCGGATCCGGCTTTGACGGATCCAACATTTTACTATCCGGATCCGGATTCGGCCCCTCCGGATATCCGGATTTTCAGATCGGATCCAGATCGAATCTCGGATCGAATCCGGATCTCGGATAAAAGTCCCAGGCCCTACCACTAGTATTTATAAATACTTTTTTAGTCCACGAATTTTGAAAATAAAACTTTTACAATGGAACTACCTGAAGATGCTGTGTGTAATATTTTATTAAAGCAACAACTCTAATATGAGGCCATGCAGGCATACTTGTCTCTTGGTTACCGTAACGTTATTTTCGAAGGAGATAATCTAATACTCAAGTCCGTCCTTGATCATAACTAGTCTAATAAAAAACTACAAGTCCTGAAGTCGAGCATTGTGGGACTGCAACAAGAATTTGAAAGCGGGCGTTTTGAATATTGCAAACGTGAAGTGATATTCCGTGTTTTTAACGGTTTTAAACTCGTTTTGGAGCAA
>NW_013620509.1:0-1056 GCF_000695525.1 Brassica oleracea var. oleracea
TAGATGACTTTAAAATTTATGTTCTATATAATAGCATTAGATAAATGGTATGGTAAAATTTCGCTAAGCGGAATCAAAATTTTGGTTTTGGAACCATATTTTTCTTTTAGAGGGAACTAAAATTTCGTTTGGAACCGACACTTAGAAAAAATTAGGCAAACTATTTTCCAGATTCCTTTCTCTATTGTTCAGAAAAAATCCCCAAACAATCCGATATCTTTCTATCGTCTCTGGCTTTCTCAGCCAAACCTTAAAACTCTATCTCTAGGTTTTTTTTCTTCTTTCCTCTTCTTCTTCGTTTTCGATTTTAACTTCTGGTGTTGGAAAGTGACAACGATTCTCTAGCTTCTTCTTCTTCTCTTTGTTTGCGATTTATTTGTTTAGCAGCTGCGTTGGTTCTGAGATTTCCGGTGGAATCTTGGATGGCATTGGAACAGCAATTGAAGAAAGAAGAAGAAGAACAGTACTCGAGGAGGAATAACAGATAAACGGCAATCTCTTCCAGGTTTGTATCCCTAATCTGATAAAAATCATATGTACTGTGATTTTGGGTTTGTTACACATCATAAGGGGCTGATAATTTGTCTCTTCTTGTGGCTGAACTTGAGTTCTCTGTGTGAAGGCAAGCTGTTGCGACTCTGTGCTGTACCACAGGACGCGCTCGTGGCTTCAATTTCGTCGTCTTTACTGCTCCTTGTGTTGCAGAAAGAGTCACCATGGAGAAACACACCATCGATGGCCGCACGGTACCAAAATCATAAAACCATCTTTTAACTTTATCTTTTTGCATATTAAGTTAAGTGGTAACAATCATTTTTATAGGTTGAGGCAAAGAAGGCTGTGCCTCGAGATGATTTGGTTTGGATCAGGTTATTTGACTTTCAGTAACTAACAAGTTTCGAATTGTTGCAGTTTCCCTGGGAAAGCCGTTGGAGTTTCAATCGGCGGCTCTGCTGCTCCTGCTGCTCAAGCTGAGGTGACCTGAAAGCTTGATTCTTTCTGTTCTGTATATTATTGAAAACATGCCATGTTCTAAGTTTCTGCTTTATAGAAATC
>NW_013620510.1:0-1056 GCF_000695525.1 Brassica oleracea var. oleracea
ATATAATCTTGAATTGGTTTAAGTATATTGGTTTTTGAATCATATGCTTATAGGAATATATAATCGAATCATTAATTGTGATTGCCACATGTATATCTAAAGGGTTATGATAATATGTATATAAAAGTTCTTGTAGTGAACTTTGGTTATAAGAAAGTTTATATATATGAAGGGTTGTGATACTTAATATGTATATGAAAGATCTTGTAGTAGTGCTTATGATTGAACATTGGCTTTAAGAAAGTATACCATGCATCTTAACTAATGTCATTCTTATAATATTTTGAAGTATCACCTGTTACAAGATCAGTATAACGCCTGACTTAGTCCTAAGCAAGCAAACAGTTTTTTTCCTCCACTAGAAGAGATACTTAGCTATATTTGGCAGGTGAAGAGCTGAGAAAAACAGCTGCAAATTTTTAAGGTCTTTGACGACTGAATGCATTTTGGGCAAAACTCATGAACTAAAAATTGCGAGAACACACACACTACGATACATGCAAATGTAGAATGGTTGATTCAAGAAGTCTTAATTTCAAACCCTTTTAATTTAAGGCATTCTTCCTAAATCAACTTATAGTCAATATCTCGAGACTATAAGTCAATATATCGAGACTAGATAAATCTAATGACCAATAAACTTTTTTTTCTAAAACTTCAAACATATCTTAAGAAGAAGCCCACAGATTTGAAAATAACGAACATGTTGCAACTCTTATTGAACCACAAAAAAAAAAAACAAAATAACGAAGAGATTGATTGAACTAACTAATTGTATAGTTGTAGCTATAGACGGGCTTCATTTCTTTTGTGCGAGTAGCAAGTAAGAACATAAAAATGATAAAAAGATAGATGTGTTTGCTTCTATATTTCTCTCATCTATGACATCAGAAGACATAACCATCAACACAAAAAGAAGAGTTGGTACTTAGAAAAAGAAAGAAAGAAAGAAAGAAGAAAGAATGATCAACTAACAGTGGCAAGATCTACTTTCTTCAACTAAAAGTTGATCTAAAACTCTTTCATGACCGAGAATTCCAAGCTTTGCGCATTTTC
>NW_013620511.1:0-1056 GCF_000695525.1 Brassica oleracea var. oleracea
TCATTGGGGCATTAAGTGATATGGAATTGGTGGAACAATCGAATGACGGCATGGAAGAGGAAACAGAAGGAGATGACCTATTAGGTGTCGAGCTCATGGAAATGGAAGGCAATAATTTTCATGATGATACCGCGGCCAAGGGAGCTAGAGAAGACATGAGGGCCACGAGGGCCAAGAAACATGGAAGCAAACGTAATGCCCCTTTGGGCATTAAGCATAGGAAGTTTGAGATCCTTCGTAGGGGGTCTCCAAGTAAGCGCTTAACGTCTTCTCGATCACACGTCGAGGGGGGTGATAAGCAACGAAGTAGACATGCAACAACAGTGGTACCGGCGACTAAACATGATGGTTTGATGAGTTCCAAAAACTCATCCAAACATTATTAATGAGGACAATCAGTTGGAACTGTAGAGGGATAGGGAACGACCTCACAGTTCGACGCCTTACGGAGATGTGTCAGAAACATCGCCCAGGACTTGTGTTCCTTTCTGAGACGAAGAACAGAAGGCCGCTGTTGCAAAACATTCAGGCCGACTTAGGATTTGATCATAGTTTACTGTTGATCCACTTGGACTCAGCGGAGGTTTAGCTTTATTTTTTATGGATGAATTGCAAGTTAATGTTTTATTTTTAAATAACAGAATGATTGACATTGAGGCAGTCATTGATGGAATAAAAGTGTTTATGACGTTTGTTTATGGTGACCCTGTTTTGGAACGAAGAGATCAAGTTTGGGAACGTCTTACGCGTTTCTCAACAACTAGAACTGGACCTTGGCTCATGATAGGAGATTTTAATGAGATTTTGGGTCATAATGAAAAGGAAGGAGGGAGACAACGTTCTGATAGCTCTTTCCTACCTTTTAAGCAAATGCTTAAAGATTGTGGGATGCTGGAGTTTCCTTTTACAGGGAACATGCTTTCATGGGTAGAGAAGAAAGCAGGACGTGTAATTGTTCGATGTCGTCTAGACAAAGCAGAATGAAATGCTGATTGGCATGAGAAGTTCACACATTCTAATGTGAAGTACATGAGACTATGGGGATCAGACCATCGG
>NW_013620512.1:0-1055 GCF_000695525.1 Brassica oleracea var. oleracea
ATTTAACAGCTTCATTAATAATATTATCTTAATGATACATAACATCATTAATTATATTACAATAATAATAATATTGCAGATTGTTATTTATTAGATAATCAACATTAAATTTATACTAATTATAAAAATCAAAATGTAAAATAACCAGATTTTGCATATAGTTAAAAGTTCGGTTTATTCTGTTTTACTATTGTTTATCTTACTTTCAATAGGTGAAAAGCTACATAGCCAAACACATAATTCAAAGATATAGTTTATATGAACAAATTAATAACTTAAATCAAAATAATAAAAATGTATTACATATATTGCCACTTTATTTTCCACACCATATAACTATTTTACTAAATAAAACACTCTCTCTATTTCACTTAATTTAGCTAAACACATGGAAAGAAGTTTTTTTTTAAACAAAATCAGTAGGCATGGACATTCGGCTACCCATTTAGGTACCGGTTATTTCTTTTGGATATCGGATTTTTTTTGGGTTTTGAAATTAGGCATCACTTGGATATTATAAAATTATATGTGGATTTCGATTTGGGCCCTCTAGGGTTTTAGGTGGTTCGGTTCTGATATATATGAACCTAAAAATATCTAAATAACAAATGTATCTGAAATGGGTTTGGAATATTTGTACCAAAAATAACTATATTACCCGATTCAGATCCGAATACAATTAATTATATGGCGAGTTGGCGACACATCTAAAACATATAGCACTAATCATGCAAAATATATATAAATTTATAAAAACGTAAGAATCAATAGCGGGTCAATCTCTAGTACACATTAAGTTTAAACACTAAACAAACAACAAAAAACCACCTTCATAAGAAAATTGAGTAAAAATAGTTGGATGTACATTGATTTTCAACATACATTATTTTTTTCTTTATATGTTGAATAGAAAAATATATGTTAGAAGAATATCCCCCATTTTTGAAGATTTAATTCGTGTTTAATTATTATTGTTTGAAAGATGTGAAAATCATTGAGTAAATTGAAAATTAAGGATATTATTATCCTTAAATAAATTCATATCGTAAATATAA
>NW_013620513.1:0-1055 GCF_000695525.1 Brassica oleracea var. oleracea
ATTAAAACTTTAACCTACATCTACATTTGATAATAAACACCTTGAGAATAAAATTATTCACATGAAATATATCATTCATCTGTCATTTATATTAACGACATAAATTGGTATGATACATATTTTACTTTCAAAATTGCACATGATAAAAGAAACAAAAAGAACTATATCAATGAATAATATATTAATATGTTCTATATAAAAATGAGCTTGATTATCATTTTGTAAACAAACAGTCATATACTTCTATTATTGAAATATAAACTTAAATCGGTCACTATATTTAATAACAGAAACTAAATGCACTTTCAAAATAGTATTTGTAGACCGATACATCATTCATATTGATAGCATATTTTCAACATTATGGTATAAAATTCTAAATTAACAAATCCTTAACTGTTAGAGATCAAAGTTTTAGTTGAAAAATATTATGTTAAATTAATATCACAAATTTAATACAAAATTGTACATGAATTTAACATAATTACAAAATTAATTAAATATTTAAAAGGTACAGTTTAAGTGAAAACTAAATATACATTTGTATTGTAAATAAATAAATACGAAAGTAATTAAATATTTAAAATGTTTGCTTTAATGAAAAATGAAATATATATTTATATTGTAAATAAAAAATATGAAAAAAATTTATTCAAAGAAAATATGGAAATATCTATTTGGTTTCTCTTAGAATGATTAAAATATGTATACAAAAATTCATTGAAGTAATTTCTAAGGAATAATCCAAATAAAAAATCACATCTGAGATAAGTTATGATAAAACACTTTTGTCATTCTAACCCTTTTATGCTATATTTATATGATAAAGACTTTTTAAAGTTACCGTAGAGAATTTCTCTAAATAAATTTAGGTGATATAAACATTGTTGTATATAGAGAGAAAACTATATAAACTTATTATATAAAATAGACTTTGTCTCTTGCAGGTGATGCCACGTCATCAATTTATTCAATCTGCATGCCACACCTGTCCCTCTTTAAACTCTTCGTTTTGTTTCATTTGTTCTTACATTTTATAGGCTTTGTCGTATTCA
>NW_013620514.1:0-1055 GCF_000695525.1 Brassica oleracea var. oleracea
CTAATTTTCGGGTAGGGTTCAGATCGGATTATAACCATTATTTAAATTCATCCAAACAATCTTTTAAAAACTAATTAATTTGACCAACATTATTCAAAATATATGAAATTTTCCAAAAAATCTGCAGATTATTAATCAGTTATATATTGTTATTCTGCAGATTTTCGTATATGTGCATGAGGTTTCAAAAGATTATCTGTTATGTTTGTCCATGCAATTCCAAACTATCATCATTTAGTTATATTTTATTTTCTCAAAACAATATATACAATTTTTGGAAGAATATATACAGTTCAACATACAAAAATTGATAACTAAACTGATCCAAAGTTTTATATCCAAAATTCAAGGTTTAATTCAGATAACAACATAATTTTACTGACTAGTTATTATAGTTATTACGATTTAGTTATATTATTTCAAAATATTATAGTCGTAATTTATATTATATTCTCAATATTATATTATTTTTATTCATATAAATTACGACTAAAAACTCTAAAACAAATGAAAGTAAAATATTGACTAGTTATTACGATTTAGTTATTTTATAAATATTTATATTTATATACAATTTTTTGAAGCAGATTTTGAACCGACATTTTAGTTTTTCCTAAATTTATAAAATTAAAACATCTCAAATTACATAAAATTTAACCGATCAACATTTTGAACCAAAGTTAGTCTAACGTTCACCATCGCAAAGTAAGCAGTTGGACTTCTTGAGTTAACGCCAGTCATTACAAATCTCACATAGAAAGAAAGCGCAAACACTTGATTCAGTTAAATTTGTCTTGCACAGTGGGGATTACAAAAAGCTTAAACATTATTACACTCTAGGGATGTTAATGTAGGGTAAAATAACCCAGCCCAGCCCAACACACAAATAATCCAACCCAGTTTATACACAACCTGCTAAAACTCAGAAACATCAAAGTTGAAATCCAAACCAAGAAAATAACCCATTATAGTATAGGTTTACCCTTGGGTACCCAAAATATTATCTTGTTTACTCTGAAGATCATGTAAAATATTAATATCATTAATGTGAACTT
>NW_013620515.1:0-1055 GCF_000695525.1 Brassica oleracea var. oleracea
GCGATTCATCCTGGTTTGATTAGAATGACGAAGAAGTTTTCACATTCACAAACAGGAAAACATGGATCACCAGATTTGAAAGTGGGATATCTTATTCATCCTAACTCCTATGAGATTTATTCAACTTCCAGGTGATTCTCCACTACTTTTTGTATCCAAATCCAGCTTCTTACATCGCGATTCATCCTGGTTTGATTAGAATGACGAGGAAGTTGTCATATTCCCAAACAAGAAAACTGGGATGACCTATTTGAAAGTGGGATAACTTCTTCATCCTAACTCCTATGAGATTTATTCAACTTCCTGGTGATTCTCCACTACTTTATGTTTCCAAATACAGCTTCTTACATCGCGATTCATCCTGTTTTAATTAGAATGACGAGGAAGTGGTCATATTCCTAATGAGGAAAACTGGGATCACCTGATTTGAAAGTGGGATAACTTCTTCATCCAAATTCCTATGAGAATTATTCCACTCCCTCGTGATTCTCCACTACTTTTTGTATCCAAACACAGGTTCTTACATCGCGATTCATCCTGGTTTGATTAGAATGACGAGGAAGTTTTCATACTACCAAACAGGAAAACTGGGATCACCTGATTTGAAAGTGGGATAACTTCTTCATCCAAATTCCTATGAGAATTATTCCACTCCCTCGTGATTCTCCACTACTTTTTGTATCCAAACACAGGTTCTTACATCGCGATTCATCCTGGTTTAATCAGAATGACGAGGAAGTTTTCATACTACCAAACAGGAAAACTGAAATCACCTGATTTGAAAGTGGGATAACTTCTTCATCCTAACTCCTATGAGAGTTATTCCACTTCCTTGTGGTTCTCCACTACTTTATGTTTCCAAATACAGCTTCTTACATCGTGATTCATCCTGGTTTGATTAGAATGACGAGGAAGTTGTCATATTCCCAATGAGGAAAACTGGGATCACCTGATTTGAAAGTGGGATAACTTCTTCATCCAAACTCCTATGATTTTTATAGAGATCTCTACTCTGATTGTATGTGTGTGTGTATAAACTCAAATAGAGAAAGATT
>NW_013620516.1:0-1055 GCF_000695525.1 Brassica oleracea var. oleracea
ATCACATTCCTCTGATTATTTTATTACTCCACACCTCTTTTGAACCACTACGCTTCTAGAAAAAAACATAGCCTAACAAACATTGTTTAATTGATGGTTTAACCAGTAAACAACTTTATTTTATGGAAATTTTGTAAGTCGAATGATAATTAAGAAAAAAGATCTAAGACATAGAATTGTTATAATTTCTAAAAATGTTCAAGATATAAGTATTGTCACAATAAATATAGTACTATTGTAAAATTAGAGCCTCGATAGTGGGAGAACAGAAACAACTTTGAATTCAACCTCAACATTTAAATTGTCTTCCTTGTTTAAGTAGCCTGACCTTGCCTAAGAACTAACACACTTCTGCACGATTTGATTTCCCAATTACTGGAAATATCCAAAGAAGAACACACAGAGGCTTAAGAATTCTACATATCAATCAATTCGACATTGATAAGAGGAATCGTATATAGCAACAAGATCACAAGCTTCTACCACTGAGATACAAAAAGAAAGGAATAAGACACACTCTCGATGTCTCTCATACTCTTTCTACTATTATGCTTCTATCTTTCTGTTAACCAACAATCATTGTGGGAGAAACAATTTACGACGTCACTCCATTCCATGCCAATGTTAATGGTAAGCGGCATACATGTTGTTCAAAGTAGTTAAATAGGTGCGGAATATAGATAGGGATATTATACTTTTGGAGTTTCTGAGTACAATAAACTACAAAGGTAGGTCTCCTTTGTAAAACCAAATGCATATATGGAAACTAGAGAATTCGAATGTTGACTAAAAAAGTGCAAGACATATGTAGCATTTTCTGATAGCCCTACAGTAGTGCTTATATAATGGGAGATTAATTGGTAGCAGAAACGACTTTAAATTCCATGTCAACGTTCAACGCATGTTCCTTGTTGTCCAAGTAAGTCTTTTGAAGTTCAGCTAAAGACATAAATTATACCAACCCCAACTAGGTTTGGGTACTTCGCACCAGACGTTCACTACAAGTAAATAAATATCTCAGTATATATCTAGCTAGTAACAAGAAAATAGAACAA
>NW_013620517.1:0-1054 GCF_000695525.1 Brassica oleracea var. oleracea
TGTTCACCGTTCTTGCAAGATGTTGATCTCATTGTGAAAAATGCCAAGGTGCACTCCTATTTTACAACACATGGCTATAAAACCTTGACGATTTAGAGAATGTGGTCTCATTTTTACAAGATGTTGATCTCATTTATCCAGGCCTACAATGGAGATGATTACGCTGGAGCGAGAATTGTCAGTAGAGCCTACGAGCTTCGGGATGTAGTATGTTTGCTAGTCTCTTTTGAGTCCATTTATAGCTTTCCATGAAAATTTGCTGCAGGCCTATCATCCCACGGAGCTTTCCTCTGAAGCCATAATTGTCTTTGCGTTTCAGGTGCATGGGATGCTGGCGCAGATGGACCCAGCACTGCTAACATATTGTGACAAAATCGCAGCTGAAGGTGGTCCTTCACAGATACCAGATGATCTGAGTGAATCTATCCTTGGTTTAGCTCCTGTGGTGCAGATGGGGACTGTTACTAGAGCAAGTGCCCGGCTTCGAAACATGCAGCCAGAGGTTAATATAGATCGAGATCATGAAGGTCTTAAAAAGCCTAAGAAAACAGCTGATGCTGCCTGTACAGGTAATAATGCCACTGCAAACGCAATATGGTTCTTGTTTTACGTATGAACCATCAAACTACTTGTTGCTGGATGTTGAACAACGCTTGATAATGTTTATGTTGCGGTGAACAGATTCAGCTGCAGACAAACCAGAACACCAAGATTCAGACGTAGAAATGACACCTCTGGAAGCAGCCAAATCAAACTCATCAGATGGTGATAAAGAAGATCAGACGAGAAAAGAGGATGAGGCTTGTGGAGAAGAAGTGAGTGGTGATTGCTCCCAAGATTCTGTGAAGTCAGACGAAGACATCTCAAGCGAGATAGAATCTGTAAAGGGAGTGTTAATGGAGCGTACTGAAAACTACAGCATTCCGCAGATGGAGAGGATCTACACTCGAATCATGAAGGGTGTACTTGAGACTCTGGACAAAGGGCTTGGTGCTGATGATGATGACGATGATCAAAGCCCTAAGCATTCAATTTTGAGATTTTTATCGGAATT
>NW_013620518.1:0-1054 GCF_000695525.1 Brassica oleracea var. oleracea
ACACCATGAGTTATAAAAGAATGAACCTACATCAGGCCATAGTAATTTATCAGGCCATATAAGTGATCATAGATATTCCCACCTCAGGCTGATATGGGTCATGAATCCAGACATATATCATCTTAAGATATTATGAAAGAATCCACCACAAATATATGTGCCATCTAAGATCATGTGATCTTAGAATCTCATAAAGAGGATTGGGAATATATGTTGGATATATATTATGAATATACTTTCTCCATAATTTTAAAAGAAACCTTGAGCCAAAATGGGTGATCTAATTATAGAACAAGGAACAAGGATTACATAAGGTTTATGAATCCGAATATCCAACAATGAAAGGAAAAAAGTAATAAGCTGGTATAAAGAATGATAAAAAATGGTATCTACCATCTGGTATCAACCATCAATGTCTTGGCAAAGATCCTCAGACTAGAAAATAATTTATAGACGTCCATATGCTACAAGGATAGCAAAATTAAATGCTAGACACATTGACCCGAGAGAAAGAATGACTATGTCATCCCAGCTTAGCACCACACGGTTTTGATGTCTTAAAGACACAACCAAGTTGCTACAAAGTCTATATAAGATAGACCAAATAAATGTTCCAAATAAAGTTCCATAAATTCTAAGGAACCTCAGAAAGAAAGACAGGTGCATGAGATAAAATCCGAGTTTTATTAAAGGAAACCATTCCAGACATTGAGATATAAGGCTGGCCAGCTGAACAACTAGGTACCATACCATATAGCTTGGGACACCAAGTTATAAGGTTATTAAGGTCCTAGATAATGAAATCTCAAATTGATTTAAACCATGTCTGGAACTAAAAGGAAATATATATATATATATATATATATATATATATATATATATAAGTGTGTCGACACATACATTCATAGAAAATGCGCAAGTATGTAGCACATGAATACAAAGATATGTATCGAGGATCATAAACCCACACAAGAGTGCTCATACTGAATAATGAAAGAAATGTGGGATTTAAAGTGATATATAAAAGGCGTATTGTATTGGCCATGAATATGTA
>NW_013620519.1:0-1054 GCF_000695525.1 Brassica oleracea var. oleracea
TGCTCCGGAAAAGGTAAGTCAACTTTGGTGACACAGGTAGCAAAATCAATTCTCTTAAGCATTTCCATATATCACAATTAGGGATGTTACATTTAGCCATACAAAAGAGAAGTCAAGGCAGCAATTACGAAAAAGAAAGAAAAAAAACTGACCATCATGATTGAGAAAGAACATGTCAAGCTTGAGAGCGAGAAGAAGAATGAAGGAGAAGAGAAAACTATGTGTCGAAACCGCTTGAAACGACTTCCAAACTCTTCTCCAACTCACATCTCTTCTCTGCACCAATATTTCTTTACCCTTAAGTCTCTAAATCAATCAGAAAGACCCTTTTATCACATAGTTCACAATTCAAAATCTGATTGTGTGAAATTAGAGATTTTTTTTGTGGAAAATTTCAACAGGCAAACACATAAGAGAAGAGAAAATGATTCTTTTGGAGAAAAAATGATTCTTTTGGAGAAAAAAATTATTTTTCGAGTTAATAAAGAATGAGTTTCCACGACAAAGGCAGATGATGGAGATGATGACAAGTTTAGTTTACGATAATACCCTTTTAGTTTTTGTGTGTGACTATGTATAAAAGTGAAGGGTAATTTTGAAAATTTAACATTAGATTTAGATTAAGGCTACAACTATTAGTTAGATGTTTTTTTGATAAAAAAAAAGTTGAGGTTACATTTTGTTAGAAATAAATTAGAACAAACTTGGAAAAAATTATATTTTATAATTTGTAATTTGATGTGTAAAATAATTAGATTCTTTTTAGCTAAGTTTATGATTTGTAAAACAAATAAAAAAATTTGACATGATAAAAATATAAAAATAATTGAATTTTTAGCTAAAATGAATTAAATATTTTTAATATATTTAAATTATTTGTATATTTGTGCTTCTACCTTATTGTAGGCTTAATCCTAATAGTTGTTAAAAGGAATAAATTCACAGTAGCAAATCTGAGAGCAATTTTTTCATTTATTTTTGACGATTTCTTCGTTTCTTCTCCTTGTCATACGGGTATTGATTGAAATACATTAGATCTACAATCAAATATGTG
>NW_013620520.1:0-1054 GCF_000695525.1 Brassica oleracea var. oleracea
ACATCTACGGAGCTTATTAGCTCATCGGTCCTCCATTGACTCGAATTACTCTTGCTTGACAGTTGGACCACGATCACTCAATGATCTTACTTAAGGTCCTTATCTTGACTCCTGCACCAAACAGCTCCCCTAGGTACTTATTCATTCAACCAACCATCCCCACAGACATAAGTAACCTTTGAGAAGTCTTTGAAAGGATAAGGATATACATCTGGCCTTTCTTGGCTCATGCACAATCCGAAATCCTTTTGCCTTATAGGCAATAGTACCCAGTCAATCAACGAAACATCCTCACATGACTTGGAACTGATGAGTCATCATCTGGCCTGACCGGCCTTGGGACTTAACCAGACAACAAATATGATTTGTTCATACCAACCGATGCATTCATTAATCAGGTTACTTGATAAGCCATCGTCTACTTAGCAGGTATTGACATAACCGGCCTTCCATTGCCATCATGTGGGTCTACGCCCTACATAAGGCATATGGCGCCTATCCTACTCACCAACCCGAAGTTGATTGTAAGATATCCCACTTAGCCTTTGCGGCTAGAACCATCCATCCATTAACTATGGATTATGGTTCATACATCAATCAAACCCCAACATCTCAAACCCAAGCCACCAGATCCTTCAAGGATCAATCAAACCCCAACATCTCAAACCCACAAACATGAAGTTGTTAAATCTCAATTTAATTATAACTCTTCTGCTGATAAAATTAAACTCTTTACATTTTCAGGAAAAAGAGGTTATCTAATATGACGAGAATAGGACGAGATGATGATACCTTGATATCTGTTAGCTCACTTTTCCGGCCTCCTCGAATGTTAAGATATCTTGCTGAGACATTTCTCTAACTTCTTTTGCCACGAGCCCCCATTGACTTCCCGAGCCGTTTTACCAATACACTATATATAGAGAAATAAATTAATCAAAATTGCTTTCTACATTGAGCAGAAAAGGTTAAAAAGAAAGAAAAAAATGCAGGAAGAAAAAATGATGGACCAAACCTGAAATCTGGTTCTGCTTTTAGTGACGCATACTTCAGA
>NW_013620521.1:0-1054 GCF_000695525.1 Brassica oleracea var. oleracea
TTTTTGGGTATTTTGCATTAAGTCGGTGATATTATTCTTGAAGGAACTCGATGCTGCTGTTCTACCACCAGACCAGCCGTTAAATGAGTTAACATCACCAAGTTATGCTGACAGTAACACATTGAGTGTTAAGGTAATTTGGCTTGTTTTCTAGTTTGTCATATATATTTTGTGGTGGGCGTTTTTTCAAAAACCTGGTGGTGCATATCCTTCAGGAACTCGGTGCTTCTCTACCGCCACCACCGCCGCCGCCGACCTACAAGCCATCAGCACAAGGTTTTGTTGACTTTTATCCACCACCATATCAGGATCCTCTCACTGATTGGGGACCTCCTCCCCACGGCCGCAGCAGTTGGAGTCCAGTGGCCATAAAATTGCCTTCTACTTCTATTCTTCTACCGGTGACCCCCTCCCCGTTATTATTATTATTTTATTAAAAGTTTTGCTCTTTCCTGTATTATTTTGCATTGAATCGGTGTTGATGTTCATTCTCTGAAGGAACCCAAACCGGGCAAGCGGTCGTTATATATGCAGTCACCAACTCCATCTAACTTGGTATATCGAAGAACCTATTACCATACGTACACTCCGAGTCCAACTTATACTCCCACTGCCCCTGGCGGTTACAGTTACTCTCAATCTCAGGATGCTATGCACGCCAAGCCACTGCTCTTTGCTAAAATCGCACTCCATTGCTACAATCTCGAAAAGGTTTTCTCTTTTTTTTTTACTTGCTTCTGCCTTAACCATATATATAATAATATGTTTTTATTTTATTTTTTAGGGGACACACTTTGAACGTTTGGGTCTGCCTCGAGATTATGACCAGACCTTAGAGGCAAGGGATCCAGCACGCAATTACACTTGCAGGTTTGAAACAAATGTTCGGCTTGCCACTGAGAATAAAGATTGCTTCCATGTTGTCACAACCCGCTGCAGGCCCTTGCCCCCACCTCCTCCACCAGGTAATATGATTGCAAAAATGGTCTTATATCTTTTCTGTTTGTTTTTTTTTTCTATATTTCTCTCTATATTATATACTTTGTTGGTCATG
>NW_013620522.1:0-1054 GCF_000695525.1 Brassica oleracea var. oleracea
TATTATGATAGTCAAAGAGGTTTGAAATGTATGTTGTGTCCATTTCTAGACAGAATATATAAAATATAGTGTTTAGTCCACTCATTTAAGTAGTAAATAAAATTTATTAAATTAAATTTTTTAAAACTATAGTGATGTATATATACCATAAATCAGAGTTAAGCATACATTAATAAAAATTTATAATGTGGTTAGAAATTTTTAAACAACATTAAAGAGTGTAAACTTCATTATATAGAGCATTTATTGAAAAACTCAATTTGGTAGGGTTAACCTTCAGATTTTGAAAAAAATCAGAAAATTTGAAAATATTTTGTTGTTGTATAGTTGTATCCTTAACAGACATATGATGATGGTCAAAGAGGTTTGAAATTTATTTTTTGTCCGTTCCTCTAAAGAATATATATTTTATAGTGTTTAGTCCACTTATTTAAGTAGTATATATAATTTATTAAATTAAATTTTTAAAAACTATAGTGATGTATATGTACCACGAATCAGAGTTAAGCATACATTGATACAAATTTATAATGTAGTTAGAAATTTTTACACAACATTAAAGAGTGTAAACTTCATTATACATAGCATTTATCGAAAAACTCAATTTTGTAGGGGTTAACATTCAGATTTTGAAAAAAAATAAAAAAATTTGACAATCTTTATTTATTGCATAGTTGCATCTTTAACAAACATATGATGATGGTCAAAGAGGTTTGAAATGTATGTTGTGTCTGTTTCTCTAGAGAATATATACTTTATAGTGTTTAGTCCACTAATTTAAGTAGTATATAAAATATATTAAATTAATTTTTTAAAAAATATAGTGATGTCTATGTACTATGAAAGAGAGTTTAGCATACATTAATACAAATGTATAATGTGGTTTGAAAATTTTAAACAACATTAAAGGGTGTAAAATTCATTGTATAGAACATTTACCGAAAAACTCAATTATGTAGGGGGGTTAACCTTCAGATTTTGAAAATAGTTCAAAAAATTTGACAATATTTTTTTATTGCATAGATGCATCCTTAACAGACATATGATGATGGTC
>NW_013620523.1:0-1054 GCF_000695525.1 Brassica oleracea var. oleracea
GACGTTGGCCTCGTGCCTTGTTTCTTTTCCTCAACTGAGCAATCCGAACATTGATCTCTTGCAAAGCTGTCAACTGTTGGTTTTGTTTGGCCATCTGACATTGGCCGTGTGTTTTTCCTACCATGGCTTCCTGAAAACACTTTCAAAGATCAAGTGAAGGTATGGGAAGTTCTGGTCGAATCAAAATAGGAACCAAAAATGCAAGCTAATTAAAACTAAACCGAGAAAATATGCTATGATGACCAGAATTGAAATAAACTATGTAAAAATGATTTTTCTTTTGGTTTTCTTAATGCAAATCTCGAAATGAAACAATATTAAATGACAATGAACACAAATGAAAAGAAAATATGGAAAGCAAACTAATGCTGATATTTTTTTTTGATTTTCTTAATTATGCAAGAATTAACCAACAATATGCAAAAATGATTTAAACTAAGATGCAATATTTTTATTTGGTTTTCTTGATGCAAGCACGAAATGGACAACTAGAAATGGTATGAAAATACTGAGAATGATTTATTTTGGCTTTTAAGCTTATGGATGCAAATGGAAAGAAAACAAATTCAAAACATCATTTTTTTATGGGGTTTTCTTTTATGGAAACTAATGAATGCAAACACTTTTCTTTTGGGATTTTCGATTTTAAATGAATCAAATAAAATTTTTTCTTTTATTTATCGTGGCTTTTAAGAGGATGAACAGAAAGAACACAAAAACAAATGCAGAAACAAAACTTGAAAAAAGAAACAGTTTTTTTGGATTTTCGGTTTATGATGAAAACAAATGCAAGCAAATGAAATATGATGCAAGGATAAAATGGACCTGATTCAGGAGCTTTGAGCTCTGATACCAAAATGTTGTGGGCACAGGGGGGTTAACCCACGAATGGATAGAATGGTGGAACCAAGGTTTTAAACCTGAAACAAAGAGAACAGATTTTTGTGAGCTTTTAGAGTTTTATAATGCAAACAAAAACAATTATGAAAACGAATGAGATGATGATAATGATAATGATAATAAAACAAGATAAATAAACAAATAAAAGGGATAG
>NW_013620524.1:0-1054 GCF_000695525.1 Brassica oleracea var. oleracea
ATGCAGGAAATTGATGGTATGATGTGGTTATTCACTGAGAGGACTTCAATGCGGCAATGGTTTCCAAATAAAGTAACCTTCATGACGTGCTTGTTCAGTAATCAAATTACAAACTCTTACAACGAGTATAAGAAGGACAAGAAAAAAATCAAAGTAACAGGACTGCTACAACAGTACGACATTGGTGAACTTCCAGCACACGGATGAACAAGACTAATGTGGGATCTTGATGTTAACCGCATGTATGTGCCCCTAAATGTCGGTAAGCACTGGATCTCTATGTGCGTCAACTTTGTTACTCGGTCGATAGAGGTCTTTGACTATGAGGGACTGAGACACCCCGGTGCAGTGGAGCCATTTGTAGTTCTCATCCCTCGAATTGTCAAAGCCGTTCAGTCTTCTAAGAGTCGGCAATCGAGGAATTCCTATCAGACACAAAGGCTAAACTATGCTCGTCAGCAATGACCGCATTAAGTTGTCTCATAAACCAGTTCCACGCAAGGTCGTTCTCTGAGTCGACAACTCCAAATGCAATAGGATATAAATTTGAGTTTCCATCTAATGCAGTAGCAACCAGTAATACCCCTTTGTATTTGCTCTTCAAGAACGTCCCATCCACAACAATAACTTTCCGAATTGCAACATAGAAACCGCGAAGACTCTGATCAAAGGAGATGAAGAGGAATCTGAATCTCCCTTTAGAATCCCTTTCATAAGACGTGTGTGACCCTGGATTAGCTTCCCTCATCATGTGCAAGTATTTAGGAATTTTTTCATAGGCTTCCTCTGGAAGGCCTTTCACTTTGTTGATTGCATACTCACGTGCATCCCATGCCAAAGAATAGGATATCTCAACTCCATGTTCTGAACGCATATACTGGACTATATCATTAGATCTCGGCCCTTCTTTAGTAGTTTCATACATATGCATAATCAGAGTACCAATTGTTTTTGCTGAAGCTGTCCGAACAGAACCCTTCCTTTTGGATAGAGCACATGAATGATTGGGTACATACTTTTTGATGATAAAATAAGATGAACCAGGTAAGCCCTC
>NW_013620525.1:0-1054 GCF_000695525.1 Brassica oleracea var. oleracea
TGAATAAGAGGTCTTTAGTGGTTGAGTCTTAAGAAAAGAATGTTGTTTATTGAGTGAGTGATGTGAGTGTTTTTCATTATGGGTTATGGGATGAATGAAAAGGGTGTAAAATTTATAATCACTTAGGAATGGGGTAGAATGATGAGGATGGATCCATGTATGTATGAATTGCTCCTAGTCTTAGATAAATTTTGCATAATGATCAAGCTCCTTGATTCTTGAGTGATTGCCACCTTAAAATGATTGCATTGAACCCTCATCTTCATCCATATTAGACCATTTGATCACCTAGACAAATGATTGAGATCATGTGCCCATCTGTGAGAATTCACCTTGTGTGTGTGTGAATCAATGAGAGGGTTGGTGGAGAGAGCATGTTGGTTGAAAAGCATTGCATCTTGTGTAGAGACATAAGAGTATTTATAGGCCTAGAGAAGCTAGAGTATAATAAGAGAATGTGTTCATGCTATTTGCTATGTTTCTTTAGGATGTTAAGTTGAGTGCATTGAGTGTTTCTTTTGGCTAAGCTCCCATCTTTGTATCTCTCCTCCTTGTGTTTTGAAAAGTTTACTTGAGGACAAGTAAATGACTAGTGTGGGGGAGTTGATATCTTGCATATTTACATGTTTTTAATAATCCATTCTTGTATATTTTGATCATGTAGAATAGATTTAGGCATCTTTAGGATCCATTTTGCATTCATAAGTCTTTATCAGGTGTTGGTGTGTCCTATGGAGTTCTTGGAGGTGTTTTGAGACATTTCAAGGGTGAAAGATGAACATGGATGGAGACCTTAAAGATATCTTTCGAAGCTCATGTTTTGGGGTGACGTGGGAAATTGAGTTATCTTTCTAATGGAAGTGGTTTCAAGTCATTTGGAGCTGTATTGGAAGAGTTATGATCGATTTACTAGAGGCATATCAACTCTGACGCGGGTAGATGGACGCGGGTTAGCTTACCCGGGCAGCCTTCCAGAAGCTGGACGAGGAGCTAACGCGGGTTGGCCAACGTGGGTTGCGACCATGGCATCTACCCGGGTCGCGTCTTTACCTTG
>NW_013620526.1:0-1053 GCF_000695525.1 Brassica oleracea var. oleracea
GAAGTGATTCTTCAAGGTTCGGTGCACAACTATTGGACAACAACACCAAAACAATCATACTCCTGGCTAGTGAACAAACTGCTCAAACAGAGAAGTGAAGTGTTCCCTCTAATAAAGCTCAGGCTGCAGAACGGTGAAACTGCAAGGTTCTGGTCGGACAATTGGACTCCGTTTGGGGCTCTCTACACTCATCTCTCGGGACGCAACTCCAGATTGGGGATACCTCATCAGGCAACTGTATCTTCTTTATGTCGTGATGGCTCCTGGGGGCTACCTCCAGCTCGTACTGAAGCGCAAGTGCAACTCTACACCTACCTTACAACAATCCAATTGACTGGTGATCAAGACTACTACGAATGGGAGATTAATGGCACAATCTACAACTGCTTCAAAACAGGTATTCTATACGATTACCTTATGGAACCACGCCCTGATGTTTATTGGTATGGTGCTGTATGGATCTCTAGAGCTATTCCTCGCCATAGTTTCCACATGTGGCTAGTGATTCAGAACAGGATCCCTACTCGAGATAGACTAATCCAATGGGGATTGCAAGTTGATCAATCGTGTCTGCTTTGCAATAGAAATCGGGAATCAAGGGATCATCTTTTCTTCTCCTGTGACTTCAGTTACAAACTATGGGAACTGGTAACGAGGAGACTTGGGATTTCACCTAGCCGCGACTGGGAGAATACACTGGCACAGATGGTTTCCCTCTCTCTGCCTCTACCACAAAGGCTACTTGTTCTTCTTGCTTGGCAGTCGGTGGTGTACTGGTTATGGAATGAGAGAAACACGAGACTTCATGCGAACACCTATCGATCAACAGATCAGATATTCAAATTGATTGATCGACAGCTGAGGAATAAAATCCAAAGCTTCAGAGATGCAAATCCGACCCGATGCTCCTTGATGATGCAGAGATGGCTGGGTTAATCGACATCGAAGAAACCGCTCTCATAAGAAACAGAAACGACTTCTCCTCTCCATGACTGGGCTTTCAATTCACCCTTTCACCTTCATGGGCTTCACACTACGTATGGGCTTGACTAT
>NW_013620527.1:0-1053 GCF_000695525.1 Brassica oleracea var. oleracea
AAAAAAGGTAACTTGACATCTAAAATAAAAGAACGTGTCCTGAGATGGAGAGAAGGCTGAGTCAGACAATAGACAAGAATGGACACTTGCAAACAATCCCAAAGGTTGATATAATAAATAAGCAGGGATGGTTGGGAAACTACCAAGGCTTTGACGCACTGCCTTTTTAAGGTCTGCTTGAAACTTTTCTTCTTCATCCTCTTCAGCTTGTAGTTGTCTTAATGTCTTTGTTTCCACATCTACATCACCAGGATGAAATATCATGTTAGATAAGAATTGCAATAAATCAATGTGATGTCATTCTTCGTTGACAGAAAAGTAAAAACCAAGATACAGTAATTAAAGTAGCTCCGGCTTTAACAAAAGTCTAACTTTAATTATAATTCCAAAGTTCCAACACGTAACAACAATCATTCTCTGAAATCATGAGGCAGAGAGAAGAATAAAAATGAAAAAAGAGACCTACCACCATTGCTACGCAGAGTTTCAGATTCTCTCTCCTTGCCGGTGCTCTCAGAAGGTCCAACTACCTTGTTAGAAGTTTTTTGGCGTCTACCCCTCCTCCCAATGCGTTGATCAGATTGTAAAACACCAGCTTGGGTAGCTACCCCATTAGCCACTACTGCAATATACAAAACAAAACAATATAAGCGCATCAGAAAGGTCACTAGAGACATATATTCAAATTCGATGACATTGGTAACCTTTTTGGGATTTCATATCCTGAACTGTTGCAGCATCAGATATCTCACAATGATTTGTTGACCGAGAGTCACCATTTCTATACACGTGGGTTACTTCCAAGTCATGAGGTAGTCCATTTCTTTGAACCAGGTTCTCCTGGTAAAGCCAAGAAACCCAAAAATTAAATTGAAATGATCACTCGCGACACTACAACCTTGTCACTCAATGGTTACCTGACTTAGTGATTTTTCTTGTTCTCGTAAATCTAAATCAACAACGACACCATCTCTGCAAATATCATGCACTGCCTCTGCATCACTCGTTGTAACTAAAGAGCTGTATTTCTTTTGTTGTTCTGCAATATGCTTC
>NW_013620528.1:0-1053 GCF_000695525.1 Brassica oleracea var. oleracea
GTTAGTCCCCTAATTTAGGGAGTATAAGAAGTTTTACTAAATTAATTACTAAAAAAAATTGAATGATGCTTATGCACCATGAAATAGAGTTTAGCACACATTAATAAAAATGTAGAATATGGTTAGAAATTTTAAAACAACACTAAAGATTATAGGTTTCAGTATAAAAGCATTTACCAAAAACTAACAATTTTTCGTAAGAGTTAACACATAGATTTTGAGAAAATTTTGAAAAATATGAAAATATTGTTTTAATGCATAATTGCATCATGCACTAACATATGATGATGTTCAAATAGTATTGGAGCCTTCTTTGTCTCCGTTTTCAGAAATTAGCGATTTTATAGTGGTTATTCCACCAATTTAGGGAGTATTACAAAGTTTTACTAAATTAATCGAATCCCATATACCAGAGTTTAACATACATTAATACAAATGTAAAATGTGGTTAGAAATTATAAAACAACACTAAAAAGTATAAGCTTCAGTATATAGAGCGTTTAACGTAAAACTTAATTTTTTCGTAGGGGTTAACACATAGATTTTGAGAAAAATTCAAAAAATATAACAATATTGCTTTAATACATTGTTGCCTCCTGTACTAATATATGATGATGGTCAAAGAGGTTTGGAACCTTTTTTGTCTCCATTTGTCTAGAGAATAGCGATTTTATAACGGTTAGTCCCCTAATTTATGGAGTATAAGAAGTTTTACTAAATTAATTTCTAAACAATATTGAACGATGCTCGTGCACCATGAAAAAGAGTTTAGAACACATTAATACAAATATAGAATGTGGTTAGAAATTTTAAAACAACACTAAAGATTATAGGTTTCAGTATAAAAGCATTTACCAAAAACTCAATATTTTTCGTAAGGGTTAACACATAGATTTTCAGAAATTTTTTTATAATGTTTTAATGCATAGTTGCATCATGCACTAACATATGATAATGTTCAAATAGGTGTGGAGCCTTCTTTCTCTCTGTTTTTCAAGAAATTAGTGATTTTATAGTGGTTATTCCACCAATTTAGGGAGTATTACAAAGTTT
>NW_013620529.1:0-648 GCF_000695525.1 Brassica oleracea var. oleracea
ACCACCCCTTGACTTAGAATCAGATAGACGGTCCAGAATAGATAAGCCAAACACACGAACAGGTCCGGATCGTTCCCAAAGACCAATTCGTCTAACCGGATAGAATCTAGGTGCGACCGGTCCATGAAGTCCGGCTCGATGGCCCAACGGGCTTCCTTACCTGATCCGGCCTTGGGCTTGGATCCAACGGCCGAGTAAGCCTCAAACCCAATCCGGTAGGCTAATCAACCGATCAGACCTTGCGACTCATACCATGGCTTAGACAAACCATGCTTTCCTGGCTTAGACAAACCGTGAACCATGTCTTGACACAGCAAGTCATAGACTGATCCACAAGGATCGGACACAACCTGTCTCAATAGACAACGTTTGGAACATGCACCCCTTCGGTCCTTGGTACCTCTTGGTCCTCGTACCTCTTGATCCTCGTACCTCTTGGTCGTCGTACCTCTTGGTGTTCGTAACCCTTGGCAACTTGTACCCTTTGGTTACTTACACCCTTTGGTAACTCACAACCTTTGGTAACTCGTGACCTTTGGTAACTCACAACCCTTGGTAACTCGTGACCTTTGGCAACTCGTGCCTTTTTGGACATGTCCAACCGTTTATCCCAACCGCCCAGTCCATGGTGCGATTCGAACCATCCGC
>NW_013620529.1:713-1053 GCF_000695525.1 Brassica oleracea var. oleracea
GGCCAAGTCTAGGGACGTGTCCCTTGGACTGAACCAACATAACCGTTCGTGTGTAAACAGAAAGAACAGAAAGAGATCGGATAGATCAAGTAAGAGAAGCCGGATGGGACTTAGGAACCGACAGAGCCGCGGTGTGATCGCATGGACCGTCTGTTCGGTCTGATGGAGCCACGGCCCATATCATACCTTCTGAACGACCTCTAGGTTCTACACGTTCTTCTCCTTGTCTTGGTCTCCCATCTTGACAGTGTCCGTTCGGTCTGATGGAGCCACGGCCCATCACATACCTTCTAAACCACCTCTGGGTTCTCCACGTTCTTCTCCTTGTCTTGATCTCCCA
>NW_013620530.1:0-1053 GCF_000695525.1 Brassica oleracea var. oleracea
AATTTTCATGTATGTTTAGATACTTATTTTACAAGCATCATTCACATATTTATTTTTAATTGCTTCTAAGATATTATTGCTTGTATAAACTCTGCGACCTTTCAAAAGTGATTGGCCAATTAGTAGAAACTTATTAATCTAAATATTATTTCATTTATTATATTCTTGATTTTATATCCATTTCCTTTATTAAAATATACCAAAACAATTTATATATTTTCCGTAAAACAAAAACCTGTAAAACGAAATCCCATGATTTTGATATAATTATACAATTATATAATAACTATAATATAGTCCTCATATAAAATATAAATGTTTATATGACATTTATATAAGGGAAATGGGAATTCATATACATAGCAAAACCAAAAATCAAGTTTATAACCATAATAACCTTTTGGTTATGATATTCTTTGTATAATATGTATAATGATTAATGACAAAACTACCATTTATTCCTGTTTATTCCCACTCTCACTTCCAGTAGTGTTCTTATTCTTGTGAAAAAAAATTTCTCATTATATTGATCTCTGTTCTCTTTTTTTTCCAATGAATATTTACAAGTTTTATAAAACTCAGTGAGTACTTTACACGACATATAATTATCGTATCCAACAAGTGATTGTCTGATCTTTTCTTCATATATTTGTTTGAGTCTACAATTTTGTTATTTTCCAATGTATGTGGATTAAGAAACACAGAATCTGCAGAACTATGGGAGAAATAAACAATATGCATTGTGTTGTACTATTATGTTTGATAAACATAGAATAGAAATTCTTTCTTAATGTTACAAGAAAATATGAATTTGATAATGTGTATTTTTAGTAGATGGTGCTTTAACATGAAATTTTCGGTGTGATTCCTTACAACAAGTGTATCTCATATATGATACATAGCAATCACATTGTAAAAATGCAACCATCAATGAAGAATACACACAAATTTTTGCAACAATTCTTGTAAATACTATACTATTCTATTTCGTTCTAAATATAGTGTAGTCCTGCTCATCTTCCTCCCCCTCTCCCTCTCCCTCCCCCTCCTCCT
>NW_013620531.1:0-1053 GCF_000695525.1 Brassica oleracea var. oleracea
AAAAGATAGTTTTATAAAATCTTAGATGATGATTAATTTAGATAGATTGATAAATAAATTATTTATACGGTAAATATAATTATAAAATAAAATATATAGTAAAATATTGTTAATATTTTTTGGTGATGAGGGAAAACCAATATTTGTTAGATTATCTATTATTTAGTTTTGGAAAATCTAAAATAATTATTAATTAGATTATATAATAACTGTAATTTTATTAATCATAATGAAAGCAAGAAAAGAAAAACTATTAAAAAAATATGATTAGAGATCAGAAAAGAAATTAATAATAAACAATCATAAAAAGAGAGATATTAAAAAAATAGTTTTATAAAAATTTATATGATGATTAGTTTAGAAATATTGAAAAATAAATTATTTCTTTAGTGTAAAAATAATTATGAAATAGTGTTTCATAGTGTAAAATAATGTTAATACTTTTATTGTGATGAAGGATTTTTTTTTGTTAGATTCTGTTCTTATTTAATTTTGGGAAGATCTAAAATAAACGATTAATTAACATAATAAAATTTTTAATTAATTTATAATTGAAGTTTTTTTTTTTTTGTAACTTAATTTATAATTGAAGTTACGATCGTCCAAAGAGAGAATACGATTGGAGATGGTGGATGCTCTGCGGAAGCTGTTGGATAGTGGAAAATTATCGGAGGAGGATTGCCACTCAATTTTGCGTGGATTGGGTAATAAGGTTGTTGGATTGCAAGAAAAAGAAAAAGAAAAAGAAGTCGATGGATGGAGGAGGAGGAAGTGGACGAGGGATACTGTCGCCAAGTACGGGAGTCTTTGGTAACCCTCGCTCACTCTTCACCACTTTTTTTTCCGTAGATGGTCGATTTGATTAATGGGCAATTCTCCACCATTTTCGAATTTTTGTCAGAAAAATAAATCACAAGGCAAAAATGACTAAAATATTTCATTTAATAGGTAAAAGTATCCTAACACCCTAAATATATAAAAAAAATTAAATTAAAAAAATTAAAAATTAAAAAAAATTATTTTTATATTTTTTTATAGTTTTAGATTATTTGT
>NW_013620532.1:0-1053 GCF_000695525.1 Brassica oleracea var. oleracea
TTTACATCAAAACTTATCATATTTTAGGATAATTTTAATTTAAAATTGTAATTTTCAGATTTTTCAAACAAATTCTAAAACTATTTTTTAAATATTTTGTTATAATTTTTTAAAAAATATTGAGTTGCATTTCAAATAAAAAGGTAAAGATATTAAAAATATTCTAATTAAAATATGTAAAATTTAATATAGTTTTAAGAAAATGGTCAAAATAAAAAAAATTACACATAAAAAAAATCATGATTTTTGTTAACTGGGCGGATTATTATTTATATGATATCGCACGCAAAAGAAAAATTTATGTTTTTACAATTATCTAATTAACTCTATATACACATTTTTTATATTTTTTATATGATATCACACATTTTAAAAAAAATAGATAGTTTAAAATGCAAAAAAAAAATATTTACTTAATGAATATAATATGAACGAATATTACAAATACATCATTTAATAAAATAAATAATTAAAAACTGAAAATTCATATCCGCGCTAATTTATTAAAAACTGAAAATTCATACCCTAGCGCGCGGTTAACTTGATAACGATCATCTGATCGCTTAGTTGACCTTCTAGATGAACTACATATACAATAACAGAATTATTAAAAAAAGGTGGGCTGTATTATTTTCTTCGCTTTTTGGTTTATTCCCTTATTTTAGTTCCCTTATTATAATTCACTAGCAGAAACCAAAAACACACATCGTCTGGACGTGACTCTTCCTCAACCTTTCTGATTTTTTCCTAGTTACTTTGGAAGCATAATTTAGGGGCCAAATCAATTAAAGGGAATAAATAACTTATCATGATGACAGATTCCAAACATTTCATAAAAACAAATTAACATGTACGTGACTTTGTTAAGAGTCGATAGCTCTATTGGTAAAATCTTCAAAGCTAACACACCCATAAATTCGGGTTCAACACCACCTGACACCCATTATTAGTCCAAAAAAAAAAAAAAAACCATGTACCTGACTCACTTGGATTATTATATGCACTTTCCATGATATATGCTGCCAAATTCATGAGTTTCAGATCAGGTGACAA
>NW_013620533.1:0-1053 GCF_000695525.1 Brassica oleracea var. oleracea
GGAGGATTCAGGGATTTTGGGATCCCATCCCGGTTTCTCCTGATACCATAGAGACCACAACCGAGTTTTCCGGTGATTGCGGGGAGGTGGATCGTCACGCGGATGCGTTTGGAGCTTCGTTTTCCGGGAACTTTTTCTTTGAACCTTGAGAGGTGGAGTGAAAATATGGAGGGAGGAGGTTGTTTATATATCCTGCGTTTGTTGCCGAGTATGGCTTTTATTTATCTTTTTCTGCCGAGTGTGGCTTTGATTTCCCACCGCTTTATGCGGTCTTTATATATGATGGGCGTTTTATTTCGAATTGATTCGAGTAAATTTGAAGTAAATTTGAAGTAAATTTGAGTTGTCGTATCATATTTAATTCTGTTGGGACGTTCAATCTGTCGGTTCGTTCGTGACTTTTCTTAAAAATTTCTTATTCTTACAACTTTCGGGAACGTTGAGATGTGAACGTAGAGACATGGTTTATGATCTCGTATCATTTAGATATCATGTCTTGAGATGTCTGAGACCAATGCGATGGGTTTAGGGCAAGACCTAGGTTTACTCTCGGTTTTAAGGTTTGTGCGGTGACTAGCCGGCTATCGATTTTCCTGTTGCGATTTCTACCTGATTCGTACCGATTTAAAGTCCAGGATAGGTTCTCGGCGTATATGAATTGTATGGTATGAATCGAGCATCTTTCCAGAGACAATTTTTAAGCCAACTGGAAGTGCTAGACCAAAATTTCGGATTTTTTTTGTAGTCCTTGTGTTGGACGTTCAAAGATCAAAAGAGTGATCAAGTTGCGTTTGTTTAAGATGGCTGACGCGTTCTTCGGAGCCAATCGACGAACGGGGTGTAAGGTTTTTGTGGTCGTGGTCGGACAATTTGTTCGCATCGTCTCGAATTTTAACTTGGCGACGTCTCACGGTTGTTTCGAAGACTATACGAAATATTTTTGGTGCTGAAGAAAGATCATTTTCCGATTTTAGGCAGGATGAGGCCGCTGACTAGAGTCTTAATCTGTCCTAAGACTTTTGCGTTTAACTGAAGCGTAAGCGTTTTAATTAA
>NW_013620534.1:0-808 GCF_000695525.1 Brassica oleracea var. oleracea
CACTGGTCACTTGCCCTTCCATGACATGAATATGCTGCGAGGGAACTAATTCTATTTGGTACCAATAGGTTATTGGTGCAGCAGGAGCAGTCATTCGTTGCAGTTCTGTTGGATATAAAGAGAACATAATATGTTAGCTTTTCTATTTATTTGTTTCACATTAAAGGTATATTAATCGTAATTGCAATACAAAACATATAAGTTTGTGATGGCTTGATACCTTCCATCAAATAGAACATCGAACCAGCATGCAAGACCATGCACTCGGGTATACACGAACACTGTAAATTTCAACGGAACATAAATGTCGAAAAATTGTGTGTTTCCACGAAAATAAAGTGACAGGTATATAAGTTTAGACCATGTCATTCACCAAACAGAGAATAGTGCACACTGAGATTTCTTTTATGCGAAAGGGCAAAGATTATGTGATGTTAACGAAACACCATTGAACCAAATTTCATGTATAAAGAAGCTATACACCTATCTAGGTGAAATTTGACTCTCACCTACCAAAGCACACACACAACACACAAAGTCACTCTTAACTCTGCTTAACCAATGAATCAGTTAACCCCAATAACTTATTCTTCTTTGTTTTGTTAAAAAAAGTGAGAAGCTTAGTCAAATCATAATCGCATGGCATAAAAAATCGACACCGCAAGCTCCACGTACTCGCGCCGTGATAGAAGTGAATATAATCAAATAAAAATCTGTGATTCTGAGATGCTCCAACGCGAAGAACCCCTACAAAGTTAGTGGAGTCATTGTTTTTTTTTTTGAAGTCTTCTTTGATGAGGGGGCAATG
>NW_013620534.1:868-1052 GCF_000695525.1 Brassica oleracea var. oleracea
ACAGTCTCTTCATATAAAAATGTAATATTATTAGTATAGATTTGGAAATAATAAAAATGTAAAACTATACATTATTTCAGATATTATATTTAATGTAATATTACGATTTCTTTTATTGTATATTTATTTATTCTATTTTTTTTTGTTTTTTCTGATAATGTATATTTACTTATTTTAATTTCTT
>NW_013620535.1:0-1052 GCF_000695525.1 Brassica oleracea var. oleracea
AGATAGATGTTTAAATCTTAATGTACTTTTTCATTTTTTAAAATGTTTATTTCCATTTCTCATATTCTTTTATTTACGTAATATCTTTATTTTTTATTTTAAAATAGATATATAAATTTTAATGTACTTTTTCCATTTTTTTCTAAATTGTGTATTTACTTATATTATATATTTTACATTTTAAGATAGATGTTTAATGCTTAATGAACTTTTTCCATTTTTAAAAATAACATTGTGTATTTACTTATTGTTCATTTATTATATATTTACATTATTTACTTATTATTTATTTTCATGTATATGTATATCCATTTCTTGTACTTTTTATTTACTTAATATCTCTATTTTACATTTTAAGATAGATGTTTAAATCATAATGTACATTTTCTATTTTCTATAAATTGTATATTTCTATTTGTTATACTTTCTATTTACGTAATATCTATATTTTACATTTCAAGATAGATGTTTAAATCATAATGTACATTTTCTATTTTCTATAAATTGTATATTTCTATTTGTTATACTTTCTATTTACTAATAATTTTATATTTTAAGATAGATTTACATGTTAAGATAGATGTTTAAATACTAATGTACTTTTTTCCATTTTTTTAAATTATGTATTTTCTTTTCTTATACTATATATTTGCGTAATATCTATATTTTACATTTCAAGATAGATGTTTAAATATTAATATCTTTTTTCCATTGTTTTTAAGTTGTGTATTTCTTTTTCTTACACTTTCTTTTTACTTAATATCTATATTTTACATTTTAAGATTGATGTTTAATATTTAATGTACTCTTTCCATATTTTAAAAATTGTGCATTTACTTATTATTATATATAATTCATATATTTATATATTTATAATAGTTACTTATTATTTATTTTTCTATATATTGAGTATTTCTCTTTCTTATACTTTATATTTAGTTAATATCAATATTTTATATTTTAATATAGAAGTTTAAATCTTAATGTTTTTTTCCATTTTTAATTTAAAACGGCAATGTTTAATAGAAGAACTTGGACAAATAGTCAAATAG
>NW_013620536.1:0-330 GCF_000695525.1 Brassica oleracea var. oleracea
AGATTTTTTCAGATCTGAAAATTATCAGACAGTGTAGACTTCCAAAGTAGTTTAATAAAGCTAGTAGACTTCATATGAAGTTTACTAAACCACAAAGTTTAAGCAGACTTCATTGGAAGCATGCAAAAATATGACTTTAATTCTTTTCTATGTTTTTTAATAATTTTATCTTGTTTCCATAGTTGTTTTCTTCTCTTCCCAAAAATGTAAGGTTTACATCTATAGATTTTAAATATGTGTTCTAGTATTTATATTAAAATAAAGTTACATATTCAAATTCTATGTCTTTAATTATTACTATTTTATCTATTAAATTATATTTTTAAAAGT
>NW_013620536.1:341-1051 GCF_000695525.1 Brassica oleracea var. oleracea
TTTTTTTTTGATAGAGTAGACTTCAAATGAAGTCTACTTAAAAGTTAGGGCTGGTAAACTTGAAAAGAAGTCCACAAGCCTTGAATTTTAAGCATATTTCATTAGAAACTTACTCAAAATATGATTTTAATTTTTAATCTTTTTTGCAGGTATTCTCTTCCAAAGTTTTAAAATCATCTTCTCAAAAATGTAAGCTTTACATATATTCATTATAAGATATTTTGTGTTTATAATGAACTAAATTTAAAGATTCATACTTTATGTTTTTGCTTTGTTACAAGGATGACAAAAAAAATATTTTTGAAATATCTTCCGGAACATAATATTTTCAAATTTTCTAAATGTACACTTTTAGATATGAAAACTTTACGTCAGTGTAGAATTCAACTAAGGTCTACTAAACAATAACTTTACGTAGACTTAATAAAAATTCTACTAAAATATGATTTTTCTATCTTATGTTTTTCTCATAACTCTATCTTATTTTGCAGGTATTTTTTTCAAGACTTTATTTGAGGCATCAAGATTATGAAAAATCAAACATACTCAAGAATACTTTTTAATATATTGCTCTGTAATAATCTCATAATAAAATATTAATTTTTAAATAATTGTTTAATACATAATCTATAAAGATTGTATTTATTTTTAGCTGTGTTTCAGTTGTATGATATTATTAATTTTTTGTTAGATATCAATTTTTTCACAAG
>NW_013620537.1:0-1051 GCF_000695525.1 Brassica oleracea var. oleracea
CATCATTATGAGGTTCACCCATACACTGTCGAAGCCCATCGCCTTCATAAGGGAACATATGTAAGATCATTCCACTCTGTCGTACGCTTTCGACATGTCCATTTTTATAGCCATGTACTCCTTTGAGGTCTTAGTGTGAGTTCTCAACGCATGAACCGCTTCATGTGCAATCAGTATATTGTCAGTGATTGAGCGATCACTCACAAACGCAGACTGATTGGGTGAAACTAAGTCTTTGAGAAACGGTTGTAAGCGCTTCACCATGATGTTTGAGACTGCTTTGTATATAACCGAGCAAAGGCTTATTGGCCTGATCTCAATCATGTTTTCCGGGTCTGGGACTTTAGGAATCAAACAGAGATATGTGAAGTTCCATTCTGAAGGCATTGTACCTGTCTCAAACACACTCAGTATCTCTTTTGTAACATCCTCTCCTATGATGTTCCAGTATTTTTGGAAGAACAGCCCATTCATTCCATCGGGTCCAGGGGCACTCTCTGGTTTGATTGAGAAAATGGCTTCACGAACTTCTTCCTTTGAGACTTTGAGAAGGAGAGAAGCGTTCATGTTGACAGTCACCTTCGGGATCATACTTGCAAAAGCATCCTCATACGAACTAGGATTGGAGGATTCGAAGAGATTAGTGAAGTACTCAATGGCCACCTCTGCTTTCGTCCCATCAGATCGCTGCTCCACTCCATGACTGTTCTTTAGCTTTGTGAGTTGATTTGAAGAGCGTCTTACCTTGACTGAATTGTGGAAGAAATCTGTGTTTCTATCTCCTCTAGTAAGCCATTTATCTCTGCTTTTTTGCCACCAGAACATCTCCTCTTCTTTGTATGCCCTAATCAACTCCTTCTTTAGATTATTGACCATGAAGCGACATTGGTACGGTTTCGATTCGAACCACTCCAGCCGTTGTTGTAAGAGGTTGATTTTATCTTTTGCATTAAAGATGCGCTTCTTCTTCCAGCCACTGAGAACTTTCCTGCAGTTTGTGATCATGGAGGATAAAGAACCATCTCCCCGAGCACAAGACCAGGCACCCTCA
>NW_013620538.1:0-1051 GCF_000695525.1 Brassica oleracea var. oleracea
AGGGAAGATTAATGTTTGGTGTTTGTAGAGAAGCTGAACGGAGACGACAAAGATAAAGAGACGAAGAACAATTAAAAAAACCCTAATCGGCAAAACGTTGTGTTTAATAATATAATAAAACATTAATTAAACGGGAAAATTCAAATCATACCATATAATTTAAAAACCAAACGCAAGAACAGAATTACTAAACCAAACCGAGAATCATGGACCCCACAGTCTTTATAAAATGCATACGTGTACACCTTAAGGAGAGAGTAAACTCTCCTATCATAAATATATATTAGTTTCAGCCATCAATGTACAAAGTATCATTTAGTTTAGTGGTATAAATGTTGGTGTTTATATCTCAATAATTCGGGTTCGAGCCACATGCTTGACACCTCTCTCACATTTTTTAAAAATTGGACCCACAAACCGCTGATATGGCGGCACATGAATGAGACAACTGCCTCATTATATTATAGATTTATCGTAACCATCTAATAAATATGTTGTTTTGAAACTCCATGTTAGCAACAAACGGTTAAATATGAGATTAATATTTTTCAACAATTCTAAATTGTTGTGAAATTTTATAATATTTTTAAATAACTGGAAGGTGTAGTCTGTAAATGACTAAATCAGACTATGATATACAAATTGAAACAAATAGAGTTGAGAGGATAAAAATATTACGATGCAGTTTTTTTTGTAAGAAGTTGTTACAAAAAATAATAATATATACAATCAATCTCTTACCATGGTTATTAAATACTTTTTTGAAGTCACATCTTTAAATGTCATTAAAAAGATTGTATGATCACAAAGACGTTATCATTAAAAAACATATGTATAAAAGGTATTTATAGTTTTTAGTGAAAATAGTAATAAGTAAATTGACTAAAACATAATTTTCTAACGGACTCATATCCTTTCTTTTTCACCCAAGGTTTAGGTGTGTGTCTTTAATATACTCGGGTTTAACCATTATTTGATTGTTTCGTGAAAACAATCTGAAGTCCGTTAGAAATATATTTTCTACGTAACAAAGTAAATCTCAGATATGCAA
>NW_013620539.1:0-1051 GCF_000695525.1 Brassica oleracea var. oleracea
TGCTAGGTTTTAACTTCAGGATTTGTTCTCTGTGTGCAGGGAGGATGGAATCAATTTTTGGGATATCCCACTCCGTTGTTCCTGGAATTAGCAAGTCAGCCACCTTCACAGAGAGAAGAGCTTCTGGTGCTGGGCCGTACGGTCTGAGTTGCTCAGAGTGAGATAACCAAGGATCGTTCCAGATGTTGATTTCTTCCCCCGTTCAAACCATCCATCCAAGTTGTTTCACTAGTATGTCTCTGCCTATCAAAACGCTCCTCCATCCATGAGAGGCTGCGGAGGGAGCTGTGCAGTTGAGAAAGGTTTCCGATTGGCAGTATTTTCCCAGGAGGCAGCGTGCTAGGAGGCTTGTGGGGTTCTTTAGAATGCGCCATCCGAGTTTTGCTAATAACGCATCATTGAAGGAGGTAATGTCCTTAAACCCCAAGCCTCCCTTTCTCTTTGGTTTAGCCATATTTTCCCATGAGATCCAAGACATCTTATGCTTTTCCGGTTCTGAATCCCACCAGAACCTTGTTAATATAGACTGAATGTTTGCGCAGACTGATTGAGGGAGTTTGAAGCAAGTCATAGAGTGAGATGGCATAGATGATAGGACGCTTTTTATCATTACCATCTTCCCCGCCCCCGATAAACGCTTGGAAGACCAGCTCACCGATCGTTGTTTGATCCTGTCTACTACGGAGGCAAACATATCTTTCTTCTTTCTGCCAAATAACTCAGGGAGGCCAAGGTACTTCCCCATTCCACCCTCTTTCTCAATTCCAAGTATCGTCTTCATTAATGTGCGGGTTACATCATTCGTTCGCTTGGAGAAGAAGATAGATGATTTTTGCTTACTTATTAGCTGGCCAGAGATTGTCTCATAGGTATCTAGTAGCGACTTAAGGGTTTCCGCATTTTTCCTATTTGCTTTGGAGAAAAACATTGTGTCATCAGCAAATAGGAGATGGTTAATACTTGGGCAGTGAGATGCTACAGAAACGCCTTAAAGGAGACCCTTCCTGTAATGACCCAACCCCAACTCCAAAGGCCAAAGGTAATGCCTTTA